>NW_005844157.1:14034-14349 GCF_000455745.1 Alligator sinensis | reverse complement strand
CCTCCCTGCGCCGTCCACCTTCCAGGGTCCCTGGCGTGCCTCCTGTCCAGCCGACCCCTTCCCTGGAGCACACCCGCTAGCCTGGGGTTCCCGCTGCCACCATCCAAGGCTCTGGACTCACTTCTGGCTCTGCCCACCTTGGAAAACACAGGCCTGATCGTCCAATGGGGCCTAGACCCAATACAAGCACTTGGGGCACTTCCCCAAGTCAGGGGCTGATTAGGAAGCCTCTCTTAGTCCACCGACCTAAGGGGCCTCCTTGGCATAATTTAGACCCACCCCTCAATAAGTCTCCACACCGGTCACAAAGGAGAA
>NW_005844157.1:12035-13894 GCF_000455745.1 Alligator sinensis | reverse complement strand
TCTCGAGTAGCTTACTCACTCGCATCGTCCAGAGGTGGTTGGAGTTTTCCTCTGGAGGCAGGGCACTCTTGGAGCATGCGGTGATGAGGAGAGAGCCAGGTTCAGATGGTGAAGCTCCTCTCCCACTTCCAGATTCATCTCGATGACCGCCTGGCTAATGGCTGCCTTCTTCCTGGACCGGGCCTTTAAATAACCTTTCTGACCTCAGCAGCCTGGTCCAATCGGAGGGAATAATTGCACTCACCAATCCAGCCTGAGGAATGTATAGCCGGGTTGTAGCCCTGCAGTGATGATGTGGGGGGAGCCAGGGGCCAGGAGCCTGATCTGAGTCAGCCGTGTGCTTTGGTGGTAAAAGAAATCAGCATCCTCCTGAGCGGCATGAGCAGGAGCGCCCCTTGCAAACCAAAGGCAGGGATCCTGCAGCACTGGGGAGGCCTCCCCTGGAGTCCTGGGTCCGGTTCAGGACCCTGCTCTGCCAGAAGGAGGTGGACAGGTTGGCAAGAGGCCAGCAAAGAGGGACCCAAAGGATGAGGGGCCTGGGAGGCAGGGGTGGGGGGGACAGGCTGGAAGAGCTCCGGTGATTGAGACTGGAGAAGAGAAGACTGAGTGGGGTTTGACCCCAGTTTTGGAGCAATGACAGAGAAGATGGAGACGGGCATTTCTCCATGGCTGTCAGGGACAGGACTAGGAGCAGTGGTCTGCATCTACAGCCGGGGAAACTGAGGCTGGAGAGGAGGAGGAATGGGCTGGCAGTGCCCTGCTGGACCTGCAGGGGGGTTGAATGAGCTCAGGAGATGCTGGGCGGAAAGCTTGCCCCCACTACAGGGGAGACTGACCCTGCTCCCCCTCTCCGCCCTTCCTCACCACTTCCAGCAGTCCAGGAAGGGTGTGCACATACATCCACCCCATGATGCAAGACAGCGTGCACACACACACACTCTCCCCTCATGTAGGAGGGTGGGCATATAAACACACGGACATCCTGTGCAGAAAGGGATGCATGTATGCATGAACACACACCACATGGAGGAATGCACACATGTGCACACCCCTGTGCAGGAGGATGGGCATACCCCACCATGCAGGAAGGCATGCCCACACACATGCACACCCTGTGCAGGACGGCAGACAGGTGCACACCCACCCCCTCAATCGTAGGTTGCCGATGGGTGGTTGTGACTGGACGGCGGAGCCAAGGGAGGAAAGGGGGAGATGGGGGAGGGGGCAGGGGGAGGGCGCCAGGCCGCCACCTCCGCCTGCTCCCCCCCCCACAATCGTTGGGTGCCGATGGGGGGTTGTGACTGGACGGTGGAGCCAAGGGAGGAAAGGGGGAGATGGGGGAGGGGGCAGGGGGAGGGCGCCAGGCCGCCACCTCCGCCTGCTCCTGCTGTCCCAGTGCAAGCCCCACCGGGCTGGCACCACTGTCTGCTGCTGCAGAAACTGAGGCTGGACAGAAGGAGGTGGGCTCCATGTTCGTGCGGAGGACTGTGCTCTGACTGTGCAAGGGGCAATGTAGTTTTGGCCTGGGGGAAACAAGCTGTGTGCTCTAGGGAGTAGGGTAACCCAGGCCTGGAGAAGAGAAGGTGTGTGCTCTGTGTGTGCAAGGGGCAGGGCAGCCTGGGCCTGGGAGGGAGAGAAGGTGTGCTTTGGGCCCTGTCGCTGCTGCCGAGTGCCATGGCCCGCCCCCAACACATGGATGCTGCCTAGATGGTCCCTGTCTATAGCCTGGGACGTGGCTTCGGTCCAGACTACATCCAAGGCCATGTGGAAACAGGAGCGACTCCTGGGACTGGATCCGTGAGGCAGGAGTGGGGGCCATGTACTAGCCTGCGGGGCTGGGCCCCCTTGTTTGCACTTGC
>NW_005844157.1:2169-10727 GCF_000455745.1 Alligator sinensis | reverse complement strand
CCCCCCCGCCCCCACCGCAGTCTCTTACCTTCGCGTGGCTGGTGATGGGCTGGAGGAGCGCCCCGAGCACAGGACGCCCTGTCTCCTTCACAGCCTCCATCTCCCAGCTCTGTCACACCAGGGGATGCAGGAACTGCTGCAATCTCACGTCCAAGCCCGAGAAAAGTCACCCGCAGCTCCCACCTCTCACGAAAATGTCTGCGGCTCTAAAACAATAAAATAAAGTACAAATAAAAAGGCAAGCTACAGGCAGCCAACACAGGAACTGTGTCCCTTAGCTCTGCATGCGCCTGTGCCAAAGAAAACTCATCTCAGTGGTACTAGTCAGTCCTGCTCCTACCAGCAGCTCCCATGAAACCCCACAAATGCCTGAGATTTAAAACCGAGCTGCTCCTACCCATCCCCCCGCCAACAAAATCCACCGCTGGGCAGAACGGATCGTGCTCATGGGCAGGACCTGACCTGCTATTTCAACAGTGTTGAACACCAACACAGTAAAACAGGAGGCAGAAAGAAAAAGAAAGCCCTCAATGCACCGGACAAGAGTGAGAAGCTGAGCACATCTCGGTGGGATGCCACAACCCGAGAGCTGCAGCGGGACCAGAGCTGCTGCCTGCACCGACCCTGGCCCAACCCCGGGGACACGCAGGACAGCGGGGACCTGCCTGGTGCGGGCTGTGCAGCTCCACCATGGCTGCCTGCCCGTGCCCACCTTGTCATGCCTGGCCTGGACCAGCCCAGCCCGGGGGCACCTGGACGGGGACCCGGGCGGGACATGGGCAGAGGGGGATAGATGTAGATCTTGATCTCAGTACCTTGATTACAGAGGCACCTCTGTCTACTCCAGTTTAACAACACCATGGCTGTTCCTGTCTGTGCCCACGTCCTGGAGCTGCGGGGCAGGGGGCAGGAGGTGTTTCCCACAGGGCTGGAGCCGTGGGTTGCAGCCAGGGGTGGGGAAATTTTGCAACACCCCCCCGCTCCCACGGGAGTGCCCAGCCTGGGGGCAGCAAACCCCCCACCAGCACCCACAGCCGCCCCAGTCACTCTGGAGAGGGGCATTTCCAGCCAGTCAGTCCCGGCACTCCTCTGGGGAGTCCCGTACGCTGCCCCCCACCATGGGACTGGGCTGGGGTAGGGATCCCCCCACCCCTTCTGTTGCCCATGGGCTACAGGCTCGGAGCGCAGGGCAGCGCCGGGGTAAACTTTAAGCGCTAAGTCACAGATTCATAGATGCTTGGGTTGGAAGGGCAGGAGATGGCTGGAGGAGAGGGGGAGCCCGGCCACAGCTGCCCCGCCCGCCCCTGGCCCTGTCCCGCCCGTAGCTCCTGAGAACTGCTGGGCTCTTCCCAGGAGCCCTGGGGGCTCCAGCCCCTCTCCCAGCCACGCAGCCCAGGCTGACCCAGGGCAGGGCGGGATTGCGGGGGCCGCCCGCACCAGACAGCAACCCGGGCGTGCGCTCATGTGTGTTTGTGTGCACATGCCTGAGGGTGTGCTTGCATGTGTCTATGTGTCCATGCAAGTGTTTGTGCATTCGTGCACAAGTCTGCATGCATTCATGTGTCTGCATGCGGGTGCGTGCATGTCTGTGTGCATGTGTGTACATGTCTGCGTGCATGCAAGTGCGTGAACACATGTTTGTGTCTACTTGGTGTGCATGTGCCCGTGTGCATCTTTGTACATGTGTTTGTGCATGGACACGTGTGCTTGCATGTGTCTGTGCATGCATGCATGTGTGTGCATGCATGTCTGTGTGCATGTGTCTGTGCATGCATGTATGCATGGTTGTGTGCATTCATACATGCATGTGTCTGTGTGAATGAGTCTGCATGAGTGCATGTGTCTGTGTGCATGTGTGCGTGTTCCTGCATGTGTGCCTGTGTGTGTGCATGCATGTCTGCTTGTGTGTGTGCACATCTGCATGCAGACATTCATGTGTGTGTGCACGTCTGTGTGCATGTGTGTCTGCGTGTGCTCACGTGTTTGTGCATGCGCTCTTATCTGAATGTGCACATGCCTGTCTGCATGTGTGTCTGTGTTCATGACAGGAAGAGTGTATTTGTGTCTGTGTGTCCATGTACAGAGAGTGAGTGTGTAGAGTGAGCGCTCATCTGCATGTGTGCTTGCGTGCATGCATCTGTGTTCATGGCATGGAGACCGTGTTAATGTCTCCACGTACAGAGTGAGTGAGCAGAGTGCACACTTGTCTCTGCATGTGTGTGTGTGCATGTATGTGTCTGTGTTCATGGCAGGGAGAATACGTTAGTGTCTGCATGCCCAGGTGCAGAGAGATGGTGAGTCATGAAGGACACATGCCCACGGCAACGAAGAGAGCATGGTGGTGATGGCAGGAGACCGGCGATGCTAAGCAGGAGCTCCCACAGATGGCATTGGCACTGTTGGCAGTCGAGGGGGCGGGAGGTGGCGAGCGCTGACCAGGGGTCACCAATCACTCACACACCTTGCCGGCAATGTCAGCGCTGCCTTTTTGTAGGGATGCACTGCCACACTCAGGGGATGCATGTGCACCTACATGCACCTCCTACACATTAGCCCTGTGGTGACTAGAGTCACACAAGGAACAACAGTCACAAACTAACAGAGAACAGATTTGGGCTGGATATCAGGAAAAACTCCTTCACAGTAAGGGTGGCCAACATTTGGACTGATATCAGGAAAAACTCCTTCACAGTAAGGGCGGCCAACATTTGGACTGGGCTCCCAAGGGAGGTGGTGCTCTCTCCCACCTCAGGGGCCTTAAGACAAGGCTGGATAGGCACCTGGCCGGGGGCATCTAGCCCAGTGCTCTTTGCTGCCCAGGCAGGGGGTCAGACTCAATGATCTGTTGAGCTCCTTTCCACCCGAGCATCTATGAATCTGTGAATTAGTGCTTAAAGTATACCATTTTATCAGCCTTCAGACCTAGGAGACTGCACATTTTCTCATGACAGCACACTACCAATATCCAAGGTGTTTAGCACGTGGGCACTGCTTAATAGTTATTTTTTTTAAATGTTTGAGATGAACTGATCTCCCCAAGCTCACAAAATGACTTTTTATTCTTCTACTTCACCTCCCTTTTCCAAGCAAGGCCATGGAGCCTGTATAAAAAATGTATCCTGTGTTTCACTGTTATGTGACAAAAGGGATTTTATCTAAGCTTCTTATGCCGCTGCTTCTGTCCCTTTAGTAGCACATTGAGAGTTCATCGAACAGTAAAACACGGGACTGGAAGAGACGTTGGGGCTGTCTAATCACCCCCTGCTCAAAGCAGGATCACCCCCTACAAAACCTTCCAGCCAAGCATCGACCCTGCTCTTACGCATTGGCAAGCATGGAGATTGCACAACTCTCTGGGGAGCCCATTTCCATGCTCAAATGAAAAATCACCCTCATACAGTGCAAAAGGTCTTATATCAAACCTAAATATCCCCTGCTCCAATTCTTGATTTGCTCTCTGTCTGTTTCTGTGACTGAAGAAAACAGGACACGTCTCCATGCTCTCCATGGCCACTTCTCAGGGATTTGAAGACATCGAGCTCTCAAGGGCTAATCTTACAATACAGTCGTTCAACCAAGATACATCCATCTTCCAGTCCGTTCATCTAAAATGAAAGAGATAGCGCTGTTATCGTTGAGGACCCAGGCGGGAAAGGTAAAATCAGGACGGTAGAGAAGGAGCGTTCCCTCAAGGCACAGTAAGCACACGATATCCATGAAAGAGCCTCGTTAGCCTCTGCTCTAGTGAAAGGGCTGTTTGACCAGAGGCAGAAGAGGGAGGTCGAGGACACGGCTCTGGTTAAACAGTTCACCCTCCAGAAAGGGAAAGGGCTTTAAGGGGAACTGAGGGAAGTTGCCACTGTCAAAGGACTGACAGTTGGCAGCAAGTAGTACCGTGTATTTCTGCCAGCTCGGAGCTGGGAGACCATGGGAGCCCCCCCAGCCTACAGACATGGAGGTAACAGTCACCTCAGGGAGCATGTGTGAGACAGACCTGGGCCATATGTTCTCTGTGCACAGACAATAAATGGTGTTAGATAGGAGCTGTTGTTGGAGTCCCTTTCCTCATCCACTGTCACAGTGTCCTGGAGGGAAACCCTGGCAGGGTCCAGTCCTGTTGAAGTCCCTCTTTGTGAGTACCATCAGGTCCCATGCAAGCCAACCCCTGGTCTCACACTCGGTGGCTGAGGCAGTGGTGTGGCTGGACACAGCCGAGACGTGCACATGGGGAGACCCGGAGAACGTGACACACAACACAATGGCCACTTCCAGAACTGGCTTGTTGCTGTGTGGCTCTAGGAGACTCTCACAGCAGTTGAACTGCTCTCAAGCCGACTCTGATTGGGGGTCAGGTCTTGGTACACATAACGCAGACGGTCCCGAAGCTGTTGTGCATATTGACCATGAGTTAAGTGCTGTTGGTACATTCGTTGTACCCCAAAGTACAAATCTGTGGGTAACTAGGGCTCCCTCCCGAAAATGAGTAAATACGGACTGACCCCCGTTGCCTCATTCCTAGTGGAGTCGTAGGCATGCGCCAGGTATGCGATGTGCCGGCTCCCTGCAGCCTTCTGTTTCTGCTGGAGGGGACCCAGCATGTTCGAGAGAGTGCGAATAGCTCAGGTTGGGGATCCCCTTGGGGGTGGTAGGTTGTAGTCCTCAGTTTCTTTATGCCAGCCACTGTCAGTACTTCATGCAACAATACGGCTCTCAAAAGCTCGCCCCTGTTTGGAGTGGATTCTTGCAGGCAGCCCAAACACGGAGAAGTACTTTTCCACCAGTACTTTGGCAACCGTTCTTACTGTTTGATCTTGGCATTTAAAGGTCCAGTTATTGTAGCACAGTCTTTAATGAATTGCTGATAGAAACCTGCAAATCCCAGGAATCTTTTCAATTCCCTAAAGTTCTTGGGCCAAGGCCAGGTGGTCACAGCACTTACTTTCTCCCAATCGGTGCTGACCCCTTCCTGTGATACAATATGTCCTTTGTACTTCACAGAGGCCTGGTAGAACTTATATTTATCAATGGCCAACTTAAGTCCAGCGGTCTCCAGCTGATCGAGTACCCAGAGTAGCTGTTCTTTGTGTTCCTGCAGGATCTTTCCGTAAACAATAATATCATCTAAATAGACCAGTACTTGGGTCATATGCATATCCCCAACCACCTTCTCCATTAATTGCTGGAAGGTGGCGGGAGCCCTAAATATCCCTTGGGGCATTCGCTCAAACTGATAGAATCCCAAGGGGCAAACAAAAGCAGTCTTCTCTTTGTCGTTTTCCCGCTTTACATGCTTTGGGCACTGGGTAGTTACCCCCAAAAAACCTTGAAGGGTCAATTAGGGTGGGCTTTCCCTCCTGCTCAGGGCTCACCACCTCAGCTTCCTTTATCAAGGCCACCTTCTGTCCCGAGTGGACCACACTATCTTTCAAGGTTGGGTTAACCACTATCACTGTAACCGGGTCTTGGTTGAGCCCTTTTGTCTTGATCATGCCTTCAGGGACCCTCAGCGCACCGAGTCTCTCTCTCCCAGTGGGGGTCTCCACCACCAGCAGCTTATTCTTTTTATCCCTCTCAATCCAATTACACACAGTAGGCAAAGCCCATTGGCCCTGTCCTGGGACTTTCTGGGGCTTTGCTCCAGAGAAGTGCATGGTCCCCACAACCTCAGGGTGACCCCACATCTCTGTATGCTTCCATTGGCCATGCACCTCTGAGCACAAAGCATGCACCGTTAACCATTGTTGGGAACCTGGGCAAGCTTGTCTTTTACAGCAGCGAGCGAGAACCTGGAAAAGGCTGGAGTTGGTCCCCACAATGAGAGTGGCCCCTTTCATCCACCCTGGATCAGGGCTTACTAGAGCGATGGTTGACACTTCTTCCTCCACCCCAGCTATTTTAGCAGGGAATTTTAGCTTCACATTCGCATGACCCCTGTAAGGATACTGTTCCTGGCTTAAGCCACAAAGTCCCAGCCCCATAAGGGGAAGCAAAGGCAAGTGTCTCAGATGTTCCTCATAGAAGGATTCAAATTGGATGTAACCTGGGACCCGCTGTCTAGAATGGCCCAGCCCGGGCGACCATTCACAGTCATGGGGACCTCTGCACAGGGTCCCACTAGCCCCTTTGGCAGTTAATTTACTGAGGGTAATGTGCGGGAGTCTGTCTGGGTCCGGAGCAGAGCCGACTCCATTGCTCTGCCCCTTCCCCATTTCCTGCTGCCCACAGCCTTTTTAACCTTTCAAATACCAATTCAGGGTTCTCAGGCTGGGTGCACTCCTGAGCCATGTGCCCTGGCTCCCCACATCTATAGCAGAACCCTGGGGCCCTAGAGCAGGTATGGGGACGAGGTCCTCCCAAGGCATGAGGACAGGGCAAGGGCTGACCCCTGGTGGGGTTCTGGCCACAGCAGCTGCTAGTGCTGGAGCCAGAGGCTCCACTTCCACTCCCAACAAGGTGTCCTCATGGGAAGCCACTGTTGTTCCCTCATGGGAAGCCACCTGACTCAGCGGTCCTCTCTGGGGTGAAACATCCTCTGGGACCCACATAGTCTCTCTGAGTCTGGATATCTCTTCCTCTTCATGAATTTCTTGGAGGAGGTGACTGAAGTCAGGTAGGCTGCTTCTGCTCTCCACTAAGTTGAGGTTCTGGAGTAAGTCCAAGCTGTACCATGCCCCAATATGAATTTGCCAGAGCCGTATCTGATTGGCGTCGGTGACACTAAGTTCTCCCTGGGTCACCAGGCACTGTAAAACCAGCTCTAAGAGCAGAAGATACGCTGAAAGAGTCTTGCCATTGTGCTGGGAAGTTCCCAGCAATTCATAGTACACACCCCAACTCCCTGTGGGTTGGACAAAAGCATCCTGAAGGACCTGCACGCATTGCTGGGTGGTGATAGCAGAGTTCTGGAGTTTGGCAGGCCTCACAACCCCAAAGGCAGGCAGGCTCCCTCAGGACCTCCAGCAGACAGAGTTGCTTATCCTCATCAGGTATCTGCCAAGTCAGCAAAGTCTCTTGAATATGGGAGAGCCAAGAATCAAATCCTTCCTCCCCTGCAGAGACCGGAAGGGTCCTTGAGAAACTCCAGAGTCTCTTATAGGCTGCCTGGTCACTGAAGAAACTGGTCACCTCCCCAAAAAACTAGAAAACCCTCACCCATTCCAGGGTAGCTTCAGTACCAGCAGGTTGTCCCTCTCCCCCCTGCACTGTCCCATCACTCTCCAGGGTAGCTTCAGTACCAGCAGGTTGTCCCCCTCCCCCCTGCACAGTCCCATCACTCTCAGAGGGTACAGCAGACTGGTCGGCATTGGACATGTATCCGGGTGGCTTGCTCTCTCTCTCTTTCTCTGGGGTACACAGCACTTGAATAATATCCTGGCACCTGCTACGCAGGGATCCCAGATGAGCCCCCAAGATGTAACCCAGGCAGTACTCCAAAATGTACCCCTCTCCAATTCAAGGGATCAAAGCAGGTGCACAAGCGCTGTGGGAGGTGTAGGGACTCTTCTCCCCCTACAGAGCAGAGCCAGACCACCACTCAGGACTTAACCATATACCTTTGAATGAAGGAAGAATACTGGGAACATAACAGGCATAATCAGGGGTACAGGGGACACTACAATGCCCCAAGGGGGCAGGATTCACCAAAGGTTAGACACTAACAATCATTGACAAAAGACAGGGTTAACAAAGTATAAAACCAGACAGCAGAGCAAACTATACTGTTTGGGGAAATACAAAAAGGCATAAAATAGAAAATGTCAAAGGACAAAGAAATGTTGGGCCTAGGTACCTGGAAGGTGAGAAAACACAATGGCCCCTTTCCACTGCAAGAGGAGCTTCTCCTTGTTAGCTCACTCACCCCAAGTCACCAAAGCTGGGTTTTGAACTCAGACCTCCCACATGAAGGCAGAAGCTTTACCATGAAACTACCAAAGCTGGCACTGTACTAAGCTGCTAGGGGTCTTGGCCTTCCTGGCGCCCTGGCCTCATGTTGAGCTGCCTGGCTTCTTGCTGGAGGAGCTGGAAGCAGAGCTAGGAACCTCTCAGGTTGCTGCTCAGATCCTTGCTGGAGCTGAGAGCCTCTCCTGCTGGCCGCAGCCTCTCGTAGGGGATTCTGGAGCCCCGTGGGGAGCCTCTCCTGCCGGCCACACGCCGTGCTGCTGAGGGTCCAACTGCTGCCTGCAGGTGCTGCTCCTTCAGGTTCTTCTGGGGCAACTGCTTCTGCACTGCTGGCTCAGCTCTTGCCAGCACTTTGAAACTCCTTCCTCATGGTCCCTCACTGGCTTCCTCCAGGAGTCTGTTGGCTACAAATTTCCAACTCGGGATACTTAAAATTCTAGTTTATTAGGTGGATTGAAACACTGTAAACATAAACCTTGGGGCTGGTCCCCACACACACGCACATGCACACATACAGTAGCAGGCTACAGAGTCAGGTATACCTATCCTACAAGCGCTGGAGTCTGTCGTTGAGGCTTCTTTCAGCGTGGTGTTATCCTCCAGAAGGGGGTCGCCGGCTGGTCCTTCTGGCTGGACAGGTCTGGTCGAGTTGGAGATCA
>NW_005844157.1:0-2089 GCF_000455745.1 Alligator sinensis | reverse complement strand
CCGATCCAGGGGTCGTTGCCCCTCATGGGACTTCCCCCTCGGTGGCTACTGGATGGCATCTGTCAGCCCCAGGGGTCGTCCACATGTACATGCAGGTTTGGGAGCCCATTGATGAATTTAGAATAGGGCTCTGGGAGTGGTCGATCTGGAGATATTCAGCCCAAAAGTTGGTCCCCTGCGTTGATTAACTCAGGCCAGGGCTTCTAGCCCTTGATCAGTGACATTTAGAGATTTCCCGGTTGTTACATTGTCTTCTATTGAGTTCTTCCCTTGGTTGATCTGCAGCTTCCAGGTGACAATAGCTGTCTGCTACTATGTTACACATACACATTCAATCACTGATTCACTCGCTCTTTCAGGGGCCAGCCTGATACAGGGAAGGGCAGTTTGATTCCTGCATTGTTACAATGTATAACTTTGTATAACTTATGAAACTAAACACATTCAGTTGAAAGTTGAAAGGTGAGGAGTATAAAATATAAGCAAATACAAATACCATGATGCACAAATAGATAAAAATACCAAAATACAAGGGGAGATACAAAATACACACATACAAATTTTAAAACACAATTCCTTATCTTAAAGTGAGAGAGAGAGGAAGGAAGCAAAGGTAGAAAAAGAGAAACATATCCAAAGAGGGGAGACCAAATGAAGGCAAGAGGAAAAGGGGGCTTTCTGCTACAAGTCAGCCATGCCGCCCCTTTTATCCCCGTCCAGGTCACCCAAGGGACCAATCAGGGGACATGAGGGATGAGTCTCTGGGGCCTGATTTGTGAGGAAAGGGAATCCCAAGTCCTCCAATCATCCTTTACCCCTTCAAAACCCCTGGGTCAGATCATTACCAGATTGGTGAGGAAAGGGAATCCCAAGTCCTCCAATCATCCTTTACCCCTTCAAAACCCCTGGGTCAGATCATTACCAGATTGGTGAGGAAAGGGAATCCCAAGTCCTCCAATCATCCTTTACCCCTTCAAAACCCCTGGGTCAGATCATTACCAGATTGGTGAGGAAAGGGAATCCCAAGTCCTCCAATCATCCTTTACCCCTTCAAAACCCCTGGGTCAGATCATTACCAGATTGGTGAGGAAAGGGAATCCCAAGTCCTCCAATCATCCTTTACCCCTTCAAAACCCCTGGGTCAGATCATTACCAGATTGGTGAGGAAAGGGAATCCCAAGTCCTCCAATCATCCTTTACCCCTTCAAAACCCCTGGGTCAGATCATTACCAGATTGGTGAGGAAAGGGAATCCCAAGTCCTCCAATCATCCTTTACCCCTTCAAAACCCCTGGGTCAGATCATTACCAGATTGGTGAGGAAAGGGAATCCCAAGTCCTCCAATCATCTTTTGCCCATTCAAAACCCCTGGGGTAGGTCACTGCCAGCTACCCCACCACAAATATGCTTTGCTTTTTCCATAATTCCCTTCCTGGCCCCCATCAAAAGAGAAAAAAAGTTCAAAGATTTCTCATTGAGAAGCCATAAAAGATTCCCAGGAATTGTTAGAGAAGAAAGACGAGACACTTCAGAAATGCCCCCAAACCCAAAAGCTTTCTTAATAATTATTTTCCAAATATTTGGGTTGGTCTAATGAAAGATATCACCATAGGAACCTTGTCTGCCCAAAGATAACTGGCCTTCTCATTCCCAGTCCCAGCTCTGAAATCCAAGACCAAGGTCAATGTGACCTATTCTAGAAACAACTTGTGCAGATGGAAACAGTTGTTGAAAGAGCCCCATCATCTGCAGTCCTCCAGGACTTCTTCTCTGGTTTGAGCTTTCTCCTCTTACCCTGGGAGATGATGGTTTTAAGGTCCCCTCTGGGAACTGGGCACAATGGCACAAGAAGCTCTCAAAAGGAGACCAGGGAGCCGATAGCTGTCACAGGGAGGAGGTGCAGCGACAGGCACTGGGAGTCTGTCTTCTCTCTTTGGTATTTACGCAGCCCCATTAATATGGTGTCCCAGCTCAGTGCGTCTTCATGTGGGTCAGTTCTGTGATACCCTGGGGAAACAGGGTAACATAGCAATAGTCTCATTGCCCAGATGGAGAACTTAGGCTCAGAGAGATGAAGGACTAGATTTTTA
>NW_005844156.1:11788-14365 GCF_000455745.1 Alligator sinensis | reverse complement strand
TCCCACATTATGGGTGCTTTAAAGCACAAGCACAGCCAATTGGAGCCCTCAGTTTGCAGCAAGGGCTCTAATTACATTGCAGATGGTCCAATAAAAAGCATGCATGGTGCATAGTGTATGTTCCTGCTTGGAAAAGCCATGGCACCCAGTGCAAACATTTGCCGGCCTTTATGCAAAGGGTACTAGACATGGTGCATCCACCAAGCTTGCAGCCCAGTGAGATATACAGCTGTTACACTGCTCTGCAGTAGCATCTCAGCACAATATGGCAAAAAGTGTTGCATGGTAAAAACTATCAACCAGCTAAATTGCACCTGGGATCGTGTATACATGTGCACCTGCATCAGGAGCAAATCTGCTCCCAGTGGGAGCAGTTGAGTACAGGGCTGTTCCTATCCACCTGCCCTGCTTTGCCCCCCCGCAGTAGCCAGGTGGAGCTCCAGGCTTCCCCGGCAGCCCTGGGCTGGCAGGGCGCACAGGGGACAAGCCTGAGTTTTGGAGAGAGGCGGGAACTGTCCTGAAGTGGGGGACAGCTCCCAGCTGCACGGATCTTGGGATCCCAGGCCCCCTGATGCCTTAGGCTGGCAGTGGGGCTAAGCAGCACCGGGACTGCAGGGAGAAGCTGCGAGGGGGTAAGAAACTGGACAACATATACACCTTGTACTTCATGCCAGAAAACATAATTAGAGGACTCTGAGCTGGGGCAAAGCCCTTGTCTTCTGAGCAGATCTGAAAGCAGCAGAAGCTCACACATCCCTGCTGCAGGGGGATACCAAAATCAGCCTTCCCTTGAATGGGGCTGGGAACAGCTGGGGGCGACACCCTGTGTATATATACCCCTTTAAATTCAGCAGTGCTGCAGTGAGAAGAGGAGGAACCAGGCTCAGACCCACCAGCCAGTTGGGGGACCTCATTTAGCAGGATGAGGGCACGATCCCTCCCCGATCCACCCTCCATGGGTCTGGCCTTTGATCCTTTTTGTTACATGGGATCTTCATTTCCCACCTAGGCATGCTGATGGTGTCTTTAACAAACCCTACAGGAAAGGCCTGGTGCTGCTTCCCCCTCATGTCTCCCCTCTCCCCAGTCCCAGCAGTGCTTACCACCCCTGCCCACTCCCCACACTCAGGCACAAGGCATCACCCCAAGCCAGCACCATTGAGCTGGACTGAGATCTTGATCTCCACACAGGATCCATGGACAGGTCTCCCATCCAACCCCCTGTAAACTGTGGCCCCCCAATGCCAAGGATTATTTGGAGCAGATTGCTAATCTAATGCCATCTACTCTAATTCTGCACCCAGGAACAAGAAATTCCAGTAAGAACTGTAAGACTGCTAATTTCATGAATAGACGCACCCAAGGAACAGCGTTTTTGTATTTGGACCATATTATAGGAGGAAGCAATACTCTCCCTTCCAGTCCTAGGATCCTATGAATATTTTGAAACAGGCAAGTGAGTCTGAGACTTTAAATCGCATTTAAAGTAAGCACCTAACTTCCTTTAGGGGTTTGGTTTTTTTAAAATCTCAACCTGTTTAAACAGTGGTGAACAGGTATTTATGGCCCTGATTTTTTTTTTTCCCAGTGATCTGGTAACCCTCCCTTACTTTGATCAAAACACAGTATTAAGGCTTGGAGCTAGTGAGACAGCTGTTTCCAAACCAGCCAAATGTAGTTAGGCACCCAACAATGCCAAAGCACTTTTGAATGTGCTAGCCCTCTAAACACTGGATCTCAAGGCTTTGGCGGAAAATGATGTGCTCTAACACAGATTAATGAGAATCTGTTCATCAATGGTATGCCTTCCTCAGCCTTGAATCACTCCTTTTGCCATTTGGAAAAAAACCCTCTGTCTGCATCACAAATAAAAATGTCTCCATAAGCAGATCTACATGAATGTTCTCCTTGGGTATCCTCTTCCCCGTGGTGCAAAAAAGGCTTGTTTCATGGCTTACTATGGGCCCAAACTGAGCTTCCTAATGTCTGTAGTTCTCATCCTTTCCCTGAAACTTTGCAGTCAGAGCGTGGAGAGAAAAAAATGATGAAGGAGCACTTGGGAGATATGGGCAAGGAAGCATATTCTCAGATGGAAAGAGAGCTTTGCCATACCGAGGTTTAGACAGCATATTGCTGTATTCAAACCTTATTTACAGTAGTAAAGACACGGGCTAATTCCAGAAAGTTTCGTGTGATCGGTAGCAAAGCTGATCAGGACATTTCCTTTAAAACACTTTTTATTTGGAACGTGCTGTGTTGATATAACCCAATGACTGGGGAGATGATGGTCCAATTGCCCAGGGATCCTGTTGCTCATTAGCCAGAGCAGGGCAGGGAGCAAACAACAGCACACATTGCTCGCAGCAGCTTTATTCAGAACAGAGATGGCTTCGGGCGAGCTCCCTCACCGACTGAATACGGGGAGCAGCCCTGAACAACAGTTCTTTTCAATATTTATACACCTGGTCTATACATACTTACATGGATTCCACCCATGACCTTCCTGTGGTTCCACCCATTTCTCCTCCTATCTCCAGCTCCACCTGTTTACTGTTTGCCTCCTTAGCTTGGTATTGC
>NW_005844156.1:10293-10989 GCF_000455745.1 Alligator sinensis | reverse complement strand
TCTAGAAACAAGGGTGCTTTTCCCCCTGAAATCTAATCTAAATCTACTTTGCTGTCATCTGAAGCTTGATGTGCTTCCCTATTCAACAAGGGAGAACAATTATTCACCCTCTTCTGTACAACAGTTTTTCAGATATTTCAAGACTGCTGTGATCTGCCTCTTAATTACCTTTTTGCAAGCTAAATATGCCTAGTTCTCTCCATCTCTCCTTAACATGGCTTGCCTTCCAACCATTTATCATGTTTGTCACCTATCTCTGAACTTTTCTAACTGCTTCATTTTCCTTCTTAAGATGTGAAGCCCAGAAATTCACACAGTAGTTTAGGTGAAGCCTAACTAGCACCATGTCGAGTGGTACTATCACCTCCCATGTTTGACGGCTTTCTTAGCAAGCTTTCGGGTTTCACACCCCTTTGTCAGTCTGGGGAAGCATCTGCAGTTGGTGTGTGCACTTCCTGGTTTTCAAATCCAAATGCTTGCTGAAAAATGTTTCCAACTATGTAAGTTGGTCTAATGAAAAGTATCATATTCACGCTAAGTACCTTGTCTGCCTGTGTCCTTAGACCAACACAGCTACAACCTACACCCTTGTTTTACGTCTAATATTCCTGTTTTTGCAGCCCAAAACTGCATTAATGTTTCTGTAGTTGCATCAAATTGCTGGTTCATATTGAGTCTGTGACCCACCTTTTCAAC
>NW_005844156.1:7127-9097 GCF_000455745.1 Alligator sinensis | reverse complement strand
TCCAAGGTCAAGGATGGACAAATTTGCCAAAAAGTAGTACATGGGGCTGTGGAGGTGGTGGTCTGTAGTTACAGCAGTGATAACAAGGAGGTTCCCCACCAGAGCTGCCAGGTACGCCACGAGAAAGATGACAAAGTGTAAGATCTGCAGGTGCCGAGTGTCAGAGAAGCCCAGGAGGAGGAACTCGGTTACAGTGGTGCAGTTGGGCATCTTCCTTCCCAGGGCACCGTGCAAGTCCTGGGTATAATAGAACAAGGGCAGTGGTAAGGAGGAGGGTAACCAACTCAGTGGCTGTGATATTCCCATCAATAATGTCTACAAATTTCATGCTAAGAATGTAAATACTCCATTTTTTGCCTCATGGAAAATTTGATTTTAATAAATTATTTTTCCCTGGCAAGATCCTGCATAAAACAAAATATTTTGATATTCCATTTAGAAAGTGAAGAAAATGTTAGCCCAGCCACACCTCAGGATAATTTTTTTATTATTATTATTATTATTTATTTAAATCCAAAAGTTTGTAATTTATTCATCTCACCTAGAAAATGTTTGCTGGAAACAAATGCATGTGAAATAAAAGATATATAAAATTTGACTTCCTTAGAGGTCCTATTCCCACCCCAACCTCCACCTGACTCCCAATAAGCTGTATAACTTTATCTGAATTAATAGCAAAAACAGTGAAACATTCTTCATTGACTCTTGTAGATTTGAATCTATTATACATACAACGCAGTATGATTTTCGTAGCCAGGTTTTCCAACGTGAATGTTTTTAATTGTCTTCTGCATCTTCCTAAGACACGACACTTCACTGATGCAGAAAACTTACTGAAATTGTTTCTGTGGAAGTTTCCTTCTCTTCCCCTGCTGAGATCCTTTGCTCTTGTCCAGTTGATCTCTCAGATCTCCTCTGCACCAACCACTAGTCTAGGTCCCCAGAAGCACAGCTAACTCAGAGGTCTTTCTCTGCTCCCTCTGTCACTGAATGAGTGAAGTGAATCCAACCAGGTTTCTGGGTGTGCAGCTGACCTCAACCCTGCCTTGTAGAAAAGGAGTGAAGCAAGACAGCAATTTTGCCCTTGTTTTCTTCCAAAGGCTCATGGGACTTGTTCCCTGGAGGCCTGCACAGCTCAGAAGGAAAAGCCCAGATGTAAACAGCCTGAGTTGAACAGAAGAGCCATGCTCTAGTTTAATCTCCCTCACAGCACAAGTAAAGGGATCTCTGAGAAGGCCCTGAGCTTCTCTATCTGGCTTTGTTGTCCCAGTTAGCCAGCCTGGACACCTTAGCATGTGGGGAGGCACCAAGTTGCAGTTGGGTTACTTCCTATGTAGTTTTGCATAAGAACATAACATGAGAATAAAAGTCAGGGTGTAAGGTGCAAAAAAAAAAAAAAAAATTTAAATATAATTAATATATTCCATAACTAAGACAAACAAGCTCCCTTGCAAGGCATCACATTGACAAAATATTAGCTCAGCAATCATTAGTAGGGTCCTGGTTCTGTATCTACTGTCATGAATATGACAGCCCCAAGGACCACTTTCCCCTGACTCGTATACATCCCAGGTCCCAGCTCCCCCGCATTTCTTCCACCACCAACTTCCCTTGAACCCAGCGGTGTCAAACACAGATGGACCCCAGCTGCCAAATCAAGCCCACAGGGGTGGTCTCGTGGAGGCACTGCATGCAACGTGCATTGTATACTGGTTACATGTGGTGCTTGCCCCATGTGTACAGCTCTAGCCCTGCACACCACTCACAACACAACCTGGCCCCAGCACCGTGCACAGCATTAGATGTGAGGGGCCAGCCTGCGGCACATGTTACCCACAGCAGGTCACTGGGGGTGTGTACTGCATGTGGCATTGGCGATGCCTAGGGGTGTATGCAGGTGCGTGTGCACCCCCTGAGATTGGTGGTGTACTCCCTGAAGAATCACCGCCGGTGCTTGTGGGCAGTTGCCC
>NW_005844156.1:6366-6968 GCF_000455745.1 Alligator sinensis | reverse complement strand
CCCCGTGGCTGCCTGTGGAAGCTCCCTGTTCGCGGCCACCACCGCCACCTGCAGGCAGTCGCCGATCCCCCCCACCTTCCGGGGGCACATGTCGTTCATGGCATGTAGCACTTGCACCTGGCTAAATGTGTCTATACAAGATGCTAGGTCGCTGTAGTGATGATCTACAGGGATATCGTTCATCGCTGTGGCAACACAGCATGGGCGGGCTCTAACTGTGATGCCACCGCTACGGTGCAGTAGCAATGATCTCCTGAGTATTATTTCATTGCTCCTGCACAGTAGGGTTTGAAATGACCTGTGCGCCTTCGAGACTGCTCAGTCATGGCGGGTACTGTGTGTTCATTTAGTTCTTGCTAAAGCAAATACTGAATAACTGCACAGCAAAAACAGCCCATTGGGGCAGACGTGTAGATGACTGTGCACACTGGATCCTGCGTGCAAGGTGGGTCAATGGGCCCAATGCAGACAGACCCCCAGTCTAGTACACAGGGCTAGCCTGGCACAGGTGCCACATCAAGCAGACATCCCCATGCAGCCTCATGCCATGTACAGCCCATGCCAGGCAGGCTCCACAAGGAGCATCAAGAGATCAGAGACTC
>NW_005844156.1:3567-6308 GCF_000455745.1 Alligator sinensis | reverse complement strand
CCTTCCGCCTCCATGCTAACTTACTGTAGTGGCAGCTCCCACTTGGGACAGGGGTTGGTTGGAGTCCAGCAGCTGGAAGATTTATGGTGTTTGGAATTTGCTCTCTTCATGGATGTTCCCATGGCCAGAAGCGATGATCCCATCGTGGGAGAATTTTTAAAATATCAACCTTTCTCAATCCCCAAATTGAGATTTGTTTTTTTTTAATAGAACCAAACTGTCCCAAAACATTTCATTTTGACCTTATCAGTTTTGACTGGACTTCATCACAGCAGTTGACAATCTGGAGCCCATGACCCCATTGTATCCACCGTGTGGAGGAAAGTCTTTTGCTAAAAGGGTCCTTCTCTGACCCTGCGCTGTGCTGTACTGCAGCTGGGCAGCAAAAAGAAGCAGCACTGTCGAAAAGTGGTAGTAGTCACCTGGTTTTGGTATCAGCCTAGTTTTCCCCTGAGCTGGGTCAGTCTGGCCTAAAAGTGGAAAATGTTGGTGATCCCCTGCTCTATCATATTGATGTGTCCATTACATAGCATTACAAAGACATCCCAATACCGCTCCTTGCAACTTTGGAGAAAAAATTATTAACATATATTATAGAATATATACAATACTAGAATTTTTACCTAACTTGGTAAGATTAAATGTAGGTTAAACAGCTGTTAGGGATGTACTTAATTTTCCATCCTTACTCATGCTATATTTACATTAGACTTGTGAGTCTACTGCAGAAACAATAATCCTTAACATTATCATCAATCAGCATTGAAAATAACTCTAAGGATTATCTGGCCCTAACTAACCTTGCCCAGTTCCGTCAAATTGTTCTTATACAGGCTGCCTTTCAAAGACTTTATTATTTCATTTCTCACCCACCTGGATACCTCCTCCAACCTCTCCCTTTCCTTCTTAAAAAGTGAAGCCCAGACCAGCAGTAAGAAGTGTCACTGTCACCTCAAGTGTCTTGCACCTATTAAGACAGCTAAAAAATTGCATTTGCTTTCTTTACAATTGCACCAAATTGCCAATTTATGTTGAGTCTGTGATCTCCCAAAACTCCTGGATCCTTCACATAAATGCTGGCTCCCTGGCACTTATCTCCCATTCTGTATTTGTGCTTTTCATTACTTTTTCCTGGATGTAGCATCTTAAATTTATCCATACTGGCTTTCACCCTGTTACCTCTCACCCAGTTAGATAATCAGATGATCTATTAAAATCATTCGTATTCCACTCTTGTCCTCCGGGGTGTTTGCAAACCTTCCCAGTTTTGTGCCAGCCGCAAATGTTCTCAGGCAGCTCTCTATTCTGCCATCCAAATCATTCATCATATCATTTAGAAAACCACACCCCACAAGTCATCATCATCTTGGAATTAAAAGGATTTATTTGAGGTGGCACAAGGAACACCAGACTTTTTCACTTGCACTTCAACAATGCTAACACAAAATGGCTCTAGTTGAGTAACACAGACTTTATCGCACTGCTGAATGTAGCTGAGAACTGTCATGTTTCATAAGCAGAATGCACACGACATTATGAAAACTTAATTTCATGATTTCATTATAGATCTAAAGAAACAAAGTAGTAAACCAAACGCACAAAGTAAAAAGGGACATCCTGTTCTTGGAGAGCATCTGCCTTTGGAGCAGTTTTTTCTCAGAGCACATTTGATCTCCTTGTTCCTCATGCTATAGATGAATGGATTTACCATTGGAGGAACCACAGAATACAGAACAGCTGTCAGAAGATCAAGAGAGGATGGGAAGTAGGAGGTGGGTTTCCCGTAGGCGAAGGCACCAGTGAAGATAAACAGGGATACCACAATCAGGTGAGGAATGCAGGTGCAGAAGGCTTTCCGCCAGCCCTGCTCAGAGGGGATTCTCCACACTGCGGTGAAGATCTGAACGTGTGACACAACGATGAAAACTAAACAGCCTAGAGCTAAAAACACACTGAAGGCAAGAGCTGTGAGCTCTCTGCGGTATGTGTCAGAGCAGGAGAGCTTGAGCAGCTGGGGCACTTCACAGAAGAACTGGTTGATGGTATTTGAGTGGCAGAAGGGTAGACTAAAGGTGTTGCCAGCATGCAGGGCAGAGTTGATAACACCAGCAGCCCAAGCACAGGCAGCCATCTGGATGCAAGTTCTTCTGTTTATTATTATCCCATAATGCAGTGGTTTGCAGACAGCAGTGTATCGGTCATATGCCATAACCGTGAGAAGGGATAAATTTGCTCCCAAGAAGCAGATGAGACAAAACACTTGGGCAACACATCCAGAGTAGGTAATCAACCTGGTGTTCAATACAGAGTTAGACATGGATTTGGGCACGGTCACTGTGATGGAGCCAAGATCCACAATGGACAAATTAATCAACAAAAAGAACATGGGAGAATGAAGTTCACAGTTAAGAGCTACAATTGTGATGATGAGGAGCTTCCCCATCAGGGTTGCAAAGTACACTGCGAGAAAGATAACAAAGTGCAAGATCTGGAGCTCCCGAATATCAGAAAAGCCCAGGAGCAGGAACTCAGTCACGGTGGTTTGGTTGGACATTTCCCTCTTCAGCGCATAGTGCAAGGCCTGTGAAGGAAGGACAAGAATAGTTGCCAGGATTAATGTTACAAATATAAAAGGAGGCAATCTCATATCAGATACAGCTCATGAACTAACTCTCAGTACTGTCTTTAAGTGCTGTAAAATTGTCAGTGGAAAGTATTATTGCTGGGAATATGTCTTTTTG
>NW_005844156.1:0-2943 GCF_000455745.1 Alligator sinensis | reverse complement strand
TACATGGGGCTGTGGAGGTGGTGGTCTGTAATTACAGCAGTGATAACAAGGAGGTTCCCCACCAGAGCTGCCAGGTATGCTGCGAGAAAGATGAGAAAGTGTAAGATCTGCAGCTGCCGAGTGTCAGAGAAGCCCAGGAGGAGGAACTCGGTTACAGTGGTGCAGTTGGGCATCTTCCTTCCCAGGGCACCGTGCAAGTCCTGGGTATAATAGAACAAGGGCAGTGGTAAGGAGGAGAGTAACAAACTCAGTGGCTGTGATATTCCCATCAATAATGTCGCCAAATTTCATGCTAAGAATGTAAACACTCCATTTTTTGCCTCATGGAAAATTTGATTTTAATAAATTATTTTTCCCTGGCAAGAGCCTACATAAAATAAAATATCTTAATATTCCATTTAGAAAGTGAAGAAAATTTTAGCCCAGCCACAACTCAGGATTTTAATTTTTTTATTTTTATTTATTCAAATCCAAAAGTCTATAATTTATCCATCTCACCTAGAAAATGTATGCTGGAAACAAATGCATGTGAAATAAAAGATATATAAAATTTGACTTCCTTAGAGGTCCTATTCCCACTCCAACCTCCACCTGACTCCCAATAAGCTGTATAACTTTATCTGAATTAATAGCAAAAACAGTGAAACATTCCTCATTGACTCTTGTAACTTTGAATCTATTACACTTACAATGCAGTATGTCTTTCGTAGCCAGGTTTTCCAACTTGAATGTTTTTAATTGTCTTCTGCATCTTCCTAAGACACGACACTTCACTGATACAGAAAACTTACTGAAATTGTTTCTGTGGAAGTTTCCTTATCTCTTGTGTCATATTCAGGCTTCCCCTGCCAAGATCCTTTGCTCTTGTCCAGTTGATCTTTCAGATCTCCTCTGCCCCAACCACTAGTCTAGGTCCCCAGAATCACAGCTAACTCAGAGGTCTTTCTCTGCTCCCTCTGTCACTGAGCAAATGGAGTAAATCCAACCAGGTTTCTGAGTGTGCAGCTGACCTCAACCCCGCCTTGTAGAAAAGGAGTGAAGCAAGATGGCAATTTTTCAGGTTTTTTTTTTCCCAAAGGCTCATGGGACTCGTTCCCTGGAGTCCTGCACAGCTCAGAAGGAAAAGCCCAGATGTAAACAGTCTGAGCTGTACAGATGTTAGCAGAACAGCACAGCTGTGCTCTGGTTTAATCTCCCTCACAACATAAGTAAAGGGATCTCTGAGAAGGCCCTGAGCTTCTCTACCTGGCTCTGTTGTCCCAGTTAGCCAGCCTGGGCACCTTAGCCTGCAGGGAGGCATCAAGTTGCAGTTGGGTTACTTCCTATGTAGTTTTGCATAAGAACATAACATGAGAATAAAAGTCAGGTTGTAAGGTGCAAAAAAATAATTCTAAATATAATTAACGTATTCCATAACTCAGACAAACAAGCTCCATTGCAAGGCATCACATTGACAAAATATTAGCTCAGCAATCATTAGCAAGGTCATGTTTCTGAATCTACTGTCATGAATATGAGAGCCCCAAGGACCACTATCCCCTGACTCGTCCATCCCAGTTCCCAGCTCCCCTGCATTTCTTCCACCATCAGCTTCCCTTGAACACAGCGGTGTCAAACACAGATGGACCCCATCTGCCAGGTCAAGCCCACAGGGGTGGTCTAGTGGAGGCACTGCATACAACGTGCATTGTGGGCTGGCTACATCTGGTGCTTGCCCCATGTGTACAGCTCTAGCCCTGCACACCACACACAGCACAAAACAGCCCCGGCACCGTGCACAGCATAAAATGTGAGGAGCCAGCCTGTGGCACATGTTACCCACAGCAGGTCACTGGGGTGCGTACTGCATGTGGCATTGGTGATGCATTGGGGGTGTACGTGCGAGCACGTGCACCCCCTGAGATTGGCAGTTCTCCCCGTGAAAGAAGCCCCACTGGTGCCTGTGGGCAGTTGCCACTTGCCAGTTCTCTCCCCCCCTAATCCCCCAACTGCCAGCACTGCCGACAGTATCTGCAGACGGTCACTCATCGCCTCTGGCCACTTCCAACATTGCTGGTGATGTCTGCGGGTGGTTGATGACTGCTGGCCACTACTTGCCACTCCCCTCGCCTCCGCCGCCAACACTACCGTGGCTACCTGGGGGTGCTTCCCATTTGCTGTCACCACCGCCACCTGCAGGTAGTCGCCATTCCCCTCCAGCTTCCATGGGCATGGGGCACATGTCGTTCATGGCATGTGGCATTTGCACCAGGCTAGGTGTGTCTATACGAGATGCTAGGTCACTGCAGCGATGCGTTACGGCAATGTCATTCATCCCTGTAGCAACATAGCATTGGCGGGCACTAACTATGATGTCACCGCTACTGTGCAGTAGCAATGAGCTCCTGAGCATTACCTCATTGGTACTGTGTAGTAGCATTTGAAATGACCCGTGCACCTTCAGGACTGCGCAGTCTTGTCAGGTTCTGGGCATTCATTTAGTTCTCGTTAAAGCAAGTACTACATGTCTGCACAGTAAAAACTGCCCAGTGGGGCAGACGTGTAGCTGACTGTGCACACTGGATCCTGTGTGTAGGGGGTGTCAATGAGCCCAATGCAGACAGACCCCCAGTCTAGTACACAGGGCTAGCCTGGCACAGGTGCCACATCAAGCAGACATCCCCATGCAGCCTCATGCCAGGCAGGCTCCACAAGGAGCATCGAGAGATCAGAGACTCGTTCATGGACCTGATTTCTCTGGATCTTAACCTGACAGATGCCAGAGCCTGATGTGACAATATGTGTCTCTGTTCTTCAGCCTCCATGCTAACTTACTGTACTGGCAACTCCCACTTGGGACAGGGGTTGGTTGGAGTCCAGCAGCTGGAAGATTTATGGTGTTTGGAATTCACTGTGTTCATGGATGTTCCCACGGCCAGAAACTATGATCCCATCATGAGAGAA
>NW_005844155.1:6102-14407 GCF_000455745.1 Alligator sinensis | reverse complement strand
GCTCCTATCTGGCAGAAGCCTCCTGGGCCCTTGCCCACATGTGGCCCTGTGCACAAAGGGCTCAGCCTTTGTCCAAGGTCAGAGCATCGGGCCACCTTATGTGATACCGGGGCTTGGTCCACCCTCATAGGGACTAGCTGTGCACCACTTGTGCGACATCCTGGCCACGTGCCAGGAGTGATGGACCTGATCTGCCTCAAATGGCTCCCAGGGTCTTGGTCTCCGCTCGGGACCTGCTGTGCAGTGCTGCCTGCACTGGGCCCTGTCTGCATGCCACGGGTCAGAGGCCTGAACCGTCTAACTCAGCTCCCAGGGCCTGAGCAATGTGCACCGCACTCCTGACTGCATGCCAGGGATTGCAGACCCGAGCTGCCTCGAACATCTCCCAGGGTCTGGGCTCTGTGCACCAGCCCGCGCACTGTATGGAACTGGCACCAGTTGCCGAGTCTCTCCGGCAAAGGGACCCTTCAGGCTTCTTCAGGGCAACTGGACATGCCTGGCTGGGCAGCTCTCCCCAGCTCTTTTTAGCCCTTCTTTCTTCTTTGTCCCTTGACACATCTCCTGCATGCTGGGAACACTGCTCTTTTTATTTTCTCCAGGGGCTCTGCCTCACGACTTCTGTCAGACCTGAAAAGCACAGTTCACAATCAGGTCCAGACTCTCGGGCAGGCTCCTCCCCATCCCTTTCCAATTGGTGGAAATACTCCACCAATCACATTGGAAATTTCTCAAGCCCAATGCACTGGGCTCTGTTGGTGAGTCTACCACACTCTCCCCTGTGGAACCCTTCACCATCCCCAGTGAAGGGCACATTTCCAGGCCCAGCACTCACTGGGTCCATGGGGCAGTGATGGGTACCTCTCCAGGTACCCCAGGAGCATCATAAGTGAATCGGGAAGCGGGGCACCGATCCCACTTCAGCCAAGGGCTGTTGCTGCATGTGGGGCTCCATGAGGGTCCTGGTGATGCAGATCCCCTGTCACTTTGGGAGTCTCCTCTGCTCACCTGTGGAGATGGCAGGGTGACATCCTCACTGGAGCAAACAAATGAGTCATTCCCTCTTTCCAGCCACTCAGCCTGGGACTCCCTGGGAGCAACCTCTGGATCGCCGCAGAATGTCAAGGCCTATCGCGCAAGGGTCCTATTTCAGGTTGGCAGGGCAGAAGGAGGTTTCTGTGCACTACACAGTGGCGTCCCAGCCAGGTCTCAGTGGTAACTTCATACACTGGGAGGTCCCCCATCTACTTGACCACAGTGAAGGGTTCCAACCTCCAGTGATCTGTGATTTTATGCTTTCCAGTCAAGCCCAGGTTCCCATTAGCACCCTGTTCCCTGGGCTGGATCCCTGCTCCTGAACATGAGTGTCATAGTTTTTCTTATGGCACTGCTGATTTTAATCCACCAGATCCAGCACCTGATGATACTTCAGTTGTGCATACTGCCCGTGGGTTATGTGCTGCCACATTAACCCCTTAGCTGCTGAATGCACTGACACCTGCTCTAACAGCAGGTGCCCAGGGTGAAAAATTTACTGATTACACCTCTGGGCTTCGAGCTTATTGGAGCTTGGAGTGAGTAGGTACTTTACTCAGCCCTCCAGTTATCCCCCTCTGTCTAATGGTCTTCTAACTTGGTTAGCACCCCCCCCCACAAGGGAGGCAAGATATTCATCATGCTATAGGTAACTCTGGAGCTGGGGGGCACTTTTCATCCCTCCTGGTGAAGTCTGAAAGCCCCGCTAATTAGAGTATCTGTAGCATTACATGTATCAGTATCCCTGTGCTGAAAAATGGTGGTGGGGATGCTTTAACTACACCTCATCAAATGTGCTGTAGTTAAAATGCCCTTGCCACCATTTTTCAGTGCAGGGACACTGATATATGTGACACTGGAGTTTACTAAAGCGTGCTAATTACCACGCTGCAGTAGACTGCTAGACCCCGACTCCATGAGGTGCCCAACGACTAGGGAGACAACGGTCCAATTGCCCATGGATCCTGTTAGTCATTAGCCAGAGCAAGCAGGGAGCAAACACCAGCACACATTGCTCACAACAGCTTTATTCAGAATGGGGACAGCTTCGGACTAGCTCCCAAAAAACCAACAAACTGGGGAGCTGCCGTGAACAATAGTTTTTCCCCACATTTATACACTTTGGTTTATACTCAGTAACATTCACTCCACCTCCATCCCTCCTTCTGTTCCACCCATTTCTCCTCCCATCTCAAGCTCCGCCTCTGTTTACTGTTTGCTTCATTTACATTTAATTGCCTATGCATTGTATTCATTTACATGCCTTTTTGCTACAAGCGCATGTCTAAGGCTATAAACTCCCTTCTTTCGGTCAATGGGCGGGCTCCAGGGGCTTCTTTACCAATCACCAGTCACACTTTTACATATGTTTATCTTGGTTACATGTTATCTTCCACATTCCAATCTGTTTTTCTGTCTCATGTTGTACCATCTCCACATTTTTGGGCCCCTGTATCTTACCTCGTTCCTCACCGTAGCTGTTTCACAGCACACAGACTTATTTGCTGCTTTTTCCAGAAAAATGGTTAACACAATTAAGATGGTTACTTAACATAAGCACTCATAAGCAAAATCTTATATATAAAAAAATCTTATTGTCCCAGGGGAGCGGGGATGCTGGGAGACCCCCGCGGCGGCAAAGGGTTCCGCTTACCTCCCGCAGGGCCGGAGGAGCCGAAGGAAGTCCATGCGCCAGCACTGCCGGCGCGGGTCGTCAGCCGGGTATTTATCCGGCTGCGGCTGAGCGGCGGGGGCGGGGCACACCTGCTGGGAGAAACAAAAGGTGGCCCTGCCAAGGCAAAGGGGCGGCTGAGAGGAGAGAGCCCCAGCAAGCAGGGAATCAGCCACCACCCGCTGAGTGTGGGATGGAGGGAGAAGGAGACAAAGACGGCTGCGAGCGACGCAGCGGAGCAGCTGGGAGCAGCACGAGGAGGGGAAGAGCCAGCTCCATGAGTTGGGACACAGCCGGCGGGGAAGCGGGCAGCAGAGCCGGCAGCAGAGCCAGCAGCAGCACCAAGGGAGGGGCCGACTGGACCCCACACCACGGAGCCGACAGTGAGGGTAACCGTTGTGTAACCTATAGGAGCAGCAGAGAGGCCGGCCGCATCCTGAGGGACCAACTTGGCATCCCTACTGGGGGTATGCCTGGTCTGAAGACCGCTGTAGACGGCCAGTGGATTGAGGCAAGAGAGTGCGAGGCAAGAACGGAGTAGAGGCCAGAATAGGAAGACCCTAAGGTGGCGAATGGCCGGGGTGTAGGGGAGGACGGAGACCCGAGATTACCCGTGGAGGAACACACCGGCACCGGGGGATACCCCAAGGGAAGACCCCCCACTGAAGGCGTCATCAAAGTCATGGCAGGCGAGTTCTGGGGTCCCCCTTGATACCAGTCGGGGTAAACTCCGGGGCGCATTAGCAAAGCCCGGGTGTGCGAGATCTTGGGGCCGGGCAAAGGCGGCACGTGAACTCCTGGTCGAGCGGAGGCGGGTACACTTATATATAAAATAGATATATAAAATCTATATATCTCACAACAATATTAATATATGGTTAAAAAAACTAATTGCCTAAGCATTTGCAAAGTTACTTTTTATATATATAGATATAATTCTGCCTTGTGGTCAACAGCTTTGCTGAGACACATTAAGCCTTGTTTGAGATGCAGGTCCAATGCTCCCCAAAAATCCACATGGTGTTACCCTAACAGACTCCGTTGATCAAGTCTGCTTCAACACGCTGTAATTACAGTTTGTCAGAGCAGCCTCACTGCATGTGTATACATGCCCTTTGAAACCCTCAGGTCCAAGCTTCAAGGATCTAAAAAGCCTGTGGCCATGAATCTGTACAGTCTCTGAAATCAGTGTGGGATGCATGATTCATGGTACCAGCTTGATTTTGCAGTCAGTTGCAGGCGTTGTGTCTTAGTGTGACTCACAGAAGGTGCACAGTAAGGTGTTTTGGGTCCAAAAGGTCTAATTTTCCTGGTTGTTAAAAAACTCTTGAAAAAGTGACCCAAATTTAAAAGAACCTTTCTCTTTAACTACAAGGACCAGAAACAACTATTTAGTCTTTTTAGACAAAACTTTACAGTCCAGATCAGCCAAGTGATGATAACTATGTTTGCTAACATGTCTTCTCACTTTGGCAAAGAATATGACCAGCTGGGAACAGCTAACAAGTCAGTACATTTGTAACCACTGAGTGCCCTGTACCATACATGCATCATGGTACAATCCAAGGGCCCCATTCCCAGGTCCAGGCAGAAATGTCTGTGTGGTTATAGACTTCAAAGGCAGGTTCCCTTCCAGCCTGAGCACTTCTACCCTGACCCAGACTAGCCATGTCCAGGTCAGACATGCTGGACTTCCTTAAAGCCCACAAGAACAGGACTGGGCAGGATCACAGTACAAGCACATTGGCAGTGGCAGTGGTCCCTCAAAGTCTAGGGTGTTTAGTTTCACAGTTCAAGTAAAATGTTGAAAAGGAGTCTGTTGATGGCTAAGAAAGCTGATCCTACAGCCGCAGACTCCTTGGCAAATGCCATAGGTGGTGGTTAAAAGGAGGGTCAGACCTCTGATTTCTCAGTCTTATTTCCTTTCCTACCATTTCTGTCATTTTTCTGCCTCCAGGGTGAGATGGTTTTCCTCAGAGTAAGATATACCTTCTCTCACAAGGCATTGTCATGTACTCTGTACCAGGCTATTTTTTCCCAATTTGCAGTGGCAATGCTACACTTCTTAATGTCTGCTTTGAGGGTGCCTTGGAAGCATATCCTCTGGTCCCTGCGTGTCCTTTGCCCTGGGCTGTGTTGGGAGTATAGCAGTTGTTCTGGTAAACGTACATCAGACATGCGCTCACAATGCCCTGTCCACCACAACTGATGTTGAATAATCAGTACTTCCACACTGGGGGTGTTAGCATCAGTGAAGACACTGGCATTTGTGCAACAATCCCCTCACTTTGTGCCAAGGATCTTCCGGAGGTAGCACTGGTGATGGCATACCAGGCTTTTCAGGTGATCCCTGTAGGTCACCCAAGCTTCACAGCCACAGAGAAGAGTTGGGATTACCAAAGCCTTGTAGAGCAGGAGCTTTGTTCAAGTCCTGATGTCATGATTGTTGAACACACAATGGTTCAGTCTTCCAAAGGCAGAGCTGGCACATCGGATTCTATATTGGATCTCCTCATTGATGTTAGCCTGCTTTGAGAGATGGCTGCTGAGGTCTGCTAAGTGTTCAACATTTTCCAGCTCCATCTGTCAATGAGGATATTTGCAGGGGGGGTTGAATGGCCTAGAGCAGGCTGGTGAAGAACCTTTGTTTTTCCAACGTTAAGGGTCAGTTCCAGACACTAGTATGCTTGAGAGAAGCAGTCCTCCTCAGTGGCTGTGCCCAAACGAGTAGGGATGTGTGTTTGTAGGAGCACAAATAGTAGTGGCACAAATTTGTGACACGGTGTGCCTCAGCATTGGGGCTCCATAGTGCATAGAGATGGGACAGAAGACAGTCGTGGGCTTCCTCCTCTCCCCTCTCCATGTTTGTCTCTGCACATGGCACTTTGGCATGATTTGCACTGCCTTTTTTCTGGTGGTTTTTGTTTGTTTGGGTTTTTTTGCTACAGGCAAATGCCTGTATAAAAATTTTACACTCGTGCTGCAAATTAGCAACACAGGGAACAGTTTAACAAGCAGCGCATGCGTTTTGTGGTGCTGCAAAGAGACTTGTGGCATCACAAAACACATGTGCCTGCATGTCTGGATCCTGCCCGTATGATACATGACAGCACAATCATTGGCATACTGAAGTTTCACGATCAAAGCCGAAGGAACTTTGGTTTTGGCATGGAGGTAGAAAAGATTGGAAAGGTACCATCCATCCTGTACTCAGATGGTCAAGAATGAACATTTTGATGACCACAAAAAGATGGACAACAAAATTGGGGAGACCATGAAGCCCTGCTTGACACCAGTTTGAAAGGCAAGGGGTTCTGTAGCAGAGCTACTACACAGGATGGAGGCAGTCATCTGGTCATGAATGAGTCTGAGGATGTTGATACATTTCACCGGGCATCCGAGCTTTGATAAGACCTTCTATAAAGCTTCACAGTTAACAAAGTCAAAGGCATTGGTCAAACCAATAAAGGTCATATACAGTTCCTGGTATAATTCTCAGCATTTTTCCTAGAACTGCTGGTCCACAAAAATGTCCATCAGTGGTGATGCATAGGGGGTGAGCAGGGGTGCACATGTACCCCCTGAGAGTGCTGGTGCACCCCCGTCAGGCTGTGCTCCCCACTCAGGTGATGGGCAGGGGGTGGGGGGGCACACTTAGCAGGAGACTCCTGGCAGGGCAGGGGACAGGGGGTAGGGACCATGGAGCCCAGTTTACACGCCCCTTCTGCTGTAATTCATTAGGAAAGACATTACTGAGGGTAGATTGGTATTTGCCTCTCCCTGCTGGAATCTGCAGGGAATGACACATGGGACTTAACTCACTTGAAAACATGTGGTGTGCAAACACAAACGTGATGCACCACAATAACTCAGATTAAAATTTTTAGGGCGCAGAAAATTAACAAGGATCAAACACCATGGCATGTACAAATATCCACAGTGATCACAAACTGGAAGGGAAGAGACCAAAGGTCAAGGCTGGGCAAAGGTAGAGGTATAGAAAACAAATCATGGGACAGACAAGGAGCACTAGAGCTAGATGATCTGCATAGGTCCATTCGGACTCTTCCAACTATGAAACTATGAAACTAGACAAAGAAGAAGCTATGGTAACCTGCAGCCAGTCCCATCCAAGCTATCAGAGTCAGCTGGACCTTGTCTAAGCAGCAAGTAGACTCCCAACACAAGCTCACAATATTTCAAAAGGGGGATAGGGTGGGAGCCTTTGAAATGACATCTTTTGAGCACACTTGGATAAGAGAGAAGTGTTTATAAGAGAAGCTAGATCATTTCAAGCTTTTTTATGTTGGGCAGCACCAGAGTATCTGGGAGTGTAGCGAGAAAGAGTTTGAATATAGGGTGTAAATTGTTACAGTTCACCATACTGAGTATGTGCAGGAAGCGCTGTCATATAAAGCTTCCCACAAAAGTAATCTTCTGACCTGCTAGCCTAGTTTCCAGCCTAGGCATGCACAGTGGTGAAAGTGTTTGTGGCAGAGAAGTTGTGTGTCTGTGCCAAGGGAAAGGTGAGTGGCAGAGTGTGATTGACAGATGAATGTTTCTTGTGAGAAAGGGATATAGTAAATGACAGGACCTTTACCTCTGAGGATTGGCCGTTGAAAGTGGTGTGACTGAGATGCACAAAAGGCCCAAATTCTGGAGCTGGCTCTGTGATTTTTGTGTGTTTTGTGTGTGCACGGAGTTGGGATCTGCCTGGTGTGTGTCGTGTCTGTGTGATCAGCTTTGTGTGGAGTATTAAGATTGAATGAGTCCTGGTTATGTTTAATGAATTACCAGTACAAAAAGACTGCGTTATAACTTCTGTTTCAAATGCAGTTGTAATCAGAAAGGAGAGTCAAATAATCAGAAAGGAGAGTCAAATAAAATAGAAACTGATGATATTGTTTAAACGTTCAGAACAGCTCCATTTATTCCATTTACAGCTCCAGTTGTTTTGAGCACTGCAATGTAAACTAACCCTGGGACCTCTTCATTTCTACAGAACCATCACCAATAAGCATTCGCCAATTCAAATTTCGTTTAAAAGGTTGCCAATAAATTGATGGAGTAGAAGAATCCTGATGCCTTTCTAATCCAACTGCACTTCCAACACTGTAGTGCTAGAAATAACTTTTAAAAATATAAGCAAAGATTTTTCAGAGACAAAAGTGAAAGCTTGATGCTACACAAGTCAGTGGGAGTTTTGCTATGAATTCAGTGGCCCTGGATATTCTTCACAGAAAAAGAGTAAGAACACAATATTCTTGCACAGTTACAGAGCCATTCCACACTGACCGTTTCAGACTTTGCTTAGCGGTCCTCCCCAAAACAACAAATAATAAAGTAGCTAGTATTTAGAGCTGATGTCAGATCAGGATGACAGTGTGTCCCCATCTTTTCTGGGCAGTGGACAGCCAGCAGCCATTTGACTTAGGTGTTTCTTTCCAATGCACATTTTAGTTCTCATATTTAATATTTAAAGCTGATAGACCAAGATTACCGTATTTACACAAATCCAAGACAACTTGGAATATAAAATGATCCCCCAATACTCAGGGGCAGGTTTCAGTGTAGGGGGAAGCAGCCATGGCTCCAAACTTG
>NW_005844155.1:0-4609 GCF_000455745.1 Alligator sinensis | reverse complement strand
AGAGACAGTGACCTCATAGAGGGCTGATATCAGCCTGCAGGATACATTCCAGATCCCCAGGCCAGAGGCTCAGACCTGAACACACCTTCATGGTGACAGGTCTCTCTGGCTGAAGCTCCTACAGGTAAGGGAGAATCTGCTTCCTATTTCTGGTCCCAGGGCCACCTCTCTTATCTGTGTATCCCTCCCACCCCACAGGTGCGACCCCCAGAAACTCTCAGGTTTGGGCCAAGTGGTGCAGTTGGGCTCCTCTCTCTGTCTGGTCCCAAATACTTCCTCACAGTTAATGAGTTCAGGGTTGTGGCCCTTCTCGGTCACAGTCTGTAATTTAGGCCCAGGTCACAGGGCCCTAGCAAGTAACTTTGGTGTAAAAGCTAGTTATAAGCTCTGCCAAATCTCAGCCATTTCAGGCCTCCAGGAATGTTTGGGCTCAGGACAAAATACCTGAGTTGTCCCCTTGTGATGGGCAGGGAGCTTTGATCCCCATATTCCCCTGCAGCTCGCTCTGACTTTATTTCCTATATTTATTCCGTAAGTTTTATATCCCACCCTATCCAACAGGCTCTGGTGATACATGCCACTTTTCATGGGGGGCTGTTATTGTTTATCCTAAAAGTTTGAATCTCACCCATCAGACAGCTGTTGCCATGTACAGAAGGGAGAACGGAGGAATGAATTAACACATTTATTGTCCCTTCTCATTTGTTCCTGCTACAGAAAAACAAGACCAAAGACATGACCAACGAAATTACAAATATAATGACGTGGTTTGTGTCTGAGGTCACAGACATAATATATCCAGCAATAATTCAATATGAAGGAAGAAAAATCGCTGAGAGAGACAGGGGAGATGATGAGGGCAATGCCAAAAACTTTGTCTTCACAGACAGAAACAGAACACCCAGCAGATCACCAGGATGTATGAGGAGAGGGAGGAGAAGGAAAATAACCCCACTGTTTTCTCAACAGGCACCTAGCCAGTCTCCAACAAGAAGGCACCTTGCAAGAAAGCCTTTTTTTCCATCACTCAGAAAGGTATTTCCCAAAGAGGAAGTAGCAATGCAGGGAGCTTGTAGCAAGCCACTGGCAACCTGCACAATTGAGCCTGAAACACTGCAGTCACCAACCACGATTTATGCTGATGCTTTTTTTAGAGAGATATATGATGAAATAATAAGCAAATCAGTCCTATCACAAAACCCACATATTCAGGACATTCCAATCCCTGGAAGCAATCCCTCATGTATCATCACAGCTGGAGCTGATTCAATACTAAATAAGCTTTCCATGTGTCAGGCCACAAACCTGCAGCCTTCTGAAGACCAGGGTCTCTCCCCTGACATAGACACATTGACGGCCAAAATTATTCATACCAGTTTATCTGACCTTAAGCAAGAAAGAACTTCCAAAGTCTCAGTTTATGCGGACATGCAAGACAACAACAGTGTGCCAGCTGAGAGCTTTGGTGAGCCAGCAGAGAGCTTTGGTGGTTTGATAAGGAGAAAAATTAATGGTTACCAACAGGAAAAAGCAAAGGCACCCTCTTCAGTTCCGTATAACCCCCAAGAACCTGGAGAAATTGATGCTGAAAAGCTTTTAGAGGCTCCTACCAAAAGTAACGCCCGAGGCCACAGTCCCACACCATCTATTCTGGGGGTATGCCACAGAGTTTTGGAAGATCTAATCAGCGGGCTTTTATCTAACAGTCTCCCTGCCGCCGCCAGCACATCTTCCTCTCCAGAAAATAAAATGGATTTTGAAGAATTTGACTTAATTCACATGAAGATAATCAGTAAAGTTAAGGCAAAAATCTCTGAAGATGAGAACTCTTCTAGCCAGCATACTGAACAGCCGCACTCCAGGGTGGAGGACATGATTCAAACAATTGCTGATTCAGTCTACAATAAGCTTTTGACACAGTTTCAGTCTAGATTCACTATGCAGAACTGTCTAAGAAATGGGTGCATGGTTATTTCTGAAGCTCTTTGTGACTTGGTCGTCCAAGAGGTTTCTGGACATCCACTGCAGAACTCTCTTTCTGAAAAATTACTGCTTCACCACTGTGCCGAAGCTGACGAGATTGCTGAAAAAGTTACTCTAAGAAATGTTACTGAGCCTTTGCATCACCCAAACAGTTTATCATCATATCTTAGTAAGATAGCTCCTCTCATCATAGAAAAACTAGAAGCAAACCTTATGTCAACACTTTCTTCCCTCTTTCCCGTTGCCGATTTGGACACAGAAAAGATTTTGTTACTGAATGGAGCAACTAGAAAAATACTGCATGCTTTGGAAGCAGTCCTGTCACAACACCAGATGAACATGAACAAACATATCAATGAAAGAGAATTTTTAGGCACTGAAGACAGGCCGGCTATGGGAGACATATTCCATTTGGCTTGCACAAGCACTGGAGACCATTCTGACTCTGACATTTTTGTTTGCGGAAACTTAACAGATAAGACAGATATTTTAGCTAATAGGATAGCGGCTTCCATAGCAAAAGATGTTGCCAAACCTGAATTTCAAGGCAGTTCAGAGGGGGAGACATTGCCTGTTTCAACTTCAACAACAGAAGCTGTTAGGATTGTTGAGAAATTCCCTGCTGATTTTGGCACGATAGAGAAAATGCCAAAGCCACCTATAAACCCACCTATTCTTGTGATACCCGTGACATTTGTGGAAGAAATATTAAGTCGATTCCTTGCAAAAGTCTTAAGTTCAACTGACGGCACAAGCCCAAATTCCAGAAGACATTTATCACGATCCAAAGTGAATGGAATTGTTGAGGACTTTAAAGAGGCCATGGAACAAGGCCTGTCCAAACATAAAATCGGCCTTGTGGCAGCTACAAATGAACAACATTTACCTCCAGAGCATGAAGATGCAATTAATGAAGTTGTTCTTTCTGTTTCCAGGAATATGTTACAAAAATCTGGATCTGAGCAAGAACTTTATGATGACATAACAGGTTTCGATTTATTTTTTCCTCAAGAAATGGTTACAGTAATAATTGAGGAACTCTCTGATTGCCCTTTTTTACAGGCTGGTGGTGACAATCCAGCAACACCAAGCAAAAGTGCAATGAACCCAGGCAGAATTGCCGACATGGTCCTTTCCCAAGTGTCCGTTAGTGAAGAGCTTAAGACCTGGAGTTCTGAAGAAACAATCCCCAGTCCTGAAAATACAAGTTCAATATCTGAGGCACAGAGAAATGACGACAGTTATTTTTCTCTGGGTAGCACGGGACAACCAGTTATTAAGACCTGGAGTTCTGAAGAAACAATCCCCAGTCCTGAAAATACAAGTTCAATATCTGAGGCACAGAGAAATGACGACAGTTATTTTTCTCTGGGTAGCACGGGACAACCAGTTATAAGACCAGGGGAGGTAAGTAGAAAGAATAAGGCTGAGGCAATCCTGTTTTGTGAATGCCATCTTGCTTCTAACTGGATCTTTTGTTAAGATGATCATGTGGCATTGAAAGCCCATCTACTATGAATGCTGAATGCTCTTATAGAGGTGGTAGACCATCTTGTAGAGAGCCTGCAGTGGGCCTTCAGTTGGAGGACCCTCGTTAGCTGGGATTTTGGGAAAGCAGAGGAGGCAGGGGAGGGGCTGAGCTGAGGCTCCTGTATGCAAGACTGCTCCACACTTGACTTCAGAAGGTAGGACACAAGAGGCCCTCGTTCCACCCACGGACTCGGGCTTCACCTGGCAATTCATGGCACCACCAGGAGCCGTGGCTGGGAGGACAGCCCACCACCACTGCCTGTCCCTCATTCTGTGGCGTTGTAATCCTGAGGAGCACAGATCAAACAGAGTCCTTCTTAACTCTTTTTTTTTTTTACTCTTTCCATGGAACAGTTGGAAATGCTGCCTGCAGGCGCTAGCCAGAATGAACAAAGATCTCCCATATCAGAAGACATGGATGTTGATACAGGTATGCATGAGGAAGTGACACTGGCTAAGTTAGGTGATGTACTCAAGGTCACAAGGAAGTCTGTAGCTAAGCCAGAAAGTGATTCTACATTCATTGACCTAGCCAGAGACCATCATTTCTGCCCTACCTACCACCTCACATGTAACACTGCCGGAAAGAGATAGTTAGGTCCTGACCTTCAAATACAACATCCTGCAGAGCTCGGCCACAGCAGAGGATCCAGTCAAGCTGGTTATCCGTGCCCCACCCTAACACGTACCTTCATAGCACACATGGCTTTTTCCCTCTGCTTGTAGACTTCATTTTTGGTTAGTGCAATGGCTGAGTGATAACAAGACTGGATTAGAAATCCAAATGTGTTTCCCTGTACCAAATCACATCCTGTCCACAGGAGAGGCTTGTTTCTTGAGGAAGGACATTGGACTAAATGACCCTTGGACACCCTTGCTTTATTTTTCTATATTAAGTGACTGCTCTCTTTTCTCCACAGCAGCTGCTCCAAAAAAAGGGTCTTCGTTTTTTATGGCAATACCAAATGCTCTATCCAGAGTACACTCTTTTCTTTCAAGTTGCCTACCACACCGCAAGAACCTTCGGAAAGTCTCACCAGAAATTACACCTACACGTTAACTTTTTTTTGGAAAAAACAGGAAAAAATATAAATAA
>NW_005844154.1:13058-14443 GCF_000455745.1 Alligator sinensis | reverse complement strand
ACTGTCCTTATAAACTATGGGGTATCTTATCACTAGCAGATGTTAATAATTTCTCAAAACCGAATTCCTACTAATTCTAAGATAACTCTACTTACTATGTAATATTAAGCTACAAACTATATAAACTAACTAATATTAACCTACCAACTAAGCTGCTAACAATATGAATCCTAATCACTAATCCTAGAAATAGAGGGACACAATAAACAACACCTGGGAAACCTAGTCAAACTAACCACTCGCTCTCGGGGGATACCAGCAGAGGTATGGGAAGAAATACTCGAGGCTGCCTTTTTCCCTCTCACATCACAAGTCTCCCTGGTGACAAGATGGTACATGTCATAAAGGAGCATGTGACGTAAAGCAACCTGTGTCAGGCCCAGTACCTGGGGTTTCCAAACAGGCTGCCTCGGATATCCATTTTTCTTTCAAGTGTACACATTCATCTTTATTTCTTTCGTTGTTAATAAAAAAAAAGACAGCGGGGCAGGGGGAAGGGATATTCCTCCGTTTCCTGTGCCTCCTCTTCCCATCTTCCCCATGCCTGTCCCCGCAAAAGGAGAAAAAAGATTTTCCTGAAAGACACTGTGCCTTGCCATCTGATCCATAGTTTATTTAAATCCTTCCCATGACTTGGGAAAAGTGATGCTTTGTCATGAAATCCCATTTCCTTAGCTCCTGCGTAGGATCAGGAATCAAAACATGTCTGATTTTCCCTGTGCACTGCTTGAGAACAGGGTGTCGGAGATTTTCCTTTGAATGACTAGGTTTTTCTGTGTTTGGCTTTTTGCCTTTACATTTGATTTCATGGCTGTAACAAAACAAAACAAAAGTTAGTGGTCAACAAGGTTCTTGCAAGGATCCCTTGCTCTAAAACACCGATGTTAAACTCATCTGGCCAGCTCATTTTCCCAGGTCCAGTCCATGGCTTGCTAGGGGCTCTCCTTCATTTCTGTTGATCTTGGTTGGAAAGTCTTGCACACTGGTTCTCTCTCCCCTGGAGCGGTTTTCCACTGCAGGACAGTGTGTGCGTCTGTGCATGCTCTCCCATCTCATGCTTGGTGTGCCTTGCTATCTCTCACTACTGTCTCTTCTGGCTGTCTTTTAGCCTTGTTTTTTCTGTTTCTTTTTCCTCCTGCTTCTCCATCTGTTTAGTGTAGGCCTCAGTTCTCCTGGTCGGTAGCTTGGGCTCTTGGAAGGGAGTCACTGTTTGGTCTCATCTTTGGGCAACCTCCAACCTGAAATAAGGACCAGCCTTATAAACCCAAAGTGAACCCCACCTCCCAGTCACAACCATCACCTCCCTGGCTCTGTTCAGGGAAAGCGAAGGTGAAATCCTCAGGGACCAAAGTCAATGCCATGGGAATGCACCAAAATTTCCTCCC
>NW_005844154.1:6551-12882 GCF_000455745.1 Alligator sinensis | reverse complement strand
AGAGAGAGAGAGAGAGAGAGAGAGAGAGAGAGAAAGGACAGGAGTTTACACTCTAGGGAATCTGGTTTCCTATATTATAAGATCACAGCAGCTGGACACCTCTTGGATGTAACAAGCTTCTGCCAAAGTCTCATCCCCACCAAAAGGGATCAAATACAATGGATTAACCCGTCACCCACCTCCTGAGTCCAAGAAACTCTTTGCAGCAGGTTCTGGAGCTTCTCTGGTCTTAGAGTTGAAATGAATCCAAAAAGTGCCAGGGTAGGCAATTCTTTCCAGATTTTATTCACACACATTGTCTCCTCTGCCAAAGTCTGCCTATCCTCACATTTTTAAGACCAGTGAGTTTTAACCAATTGCTCTGCCCTACTGTCTATATGGGTGACTGAGGCAATGTGAGAGCAAAGGGAATGATCAGACCGGGTCAGCAATAGCAAGTGGGAAGTATCATTCCTATTTATAGGAATGCCCGGGGGCAAAGCTCTACCCAGGAGATCTCTTACAATCTTTTCTCCAGTGTCTGATGCTGAAAGCTTGCAATTGAAAAAAATATTTTTTGTGCCAAAAACTTTTAGGTCTAATAAAAGATATCATCTCTACTTCAAGCCCTGATTGCTTCCAATGTGGAGATACTCTTTGGTTCACTGCCCCAGCCAGAAACTTGAACCAAGGAAAGCTTACTGAAAATGGTGTTTGCTAACTGGCTTCTCCTGTCACTCATTCTTCCACGGAGTTCAGATGACCCCAGCCAGATGCCTCTCCAGCCTTCTCTTAAAGACCCCCAAGGTCGGGGAGAGCACCACCTCCCTCGGAAGCCCGTTCCAGATTTTGGCCACACTTACCTTTACCATAGGGTTTATTTATTTTTTTTAATCCAGAAATATGCTGCAGTGTGCTTTTTTTGGATGTGATAAAGAATGAAATGATACAATTAAGAACTGGAAGGTGGATATTATTAATATAGAGATTATTCCTGTCAGGGTAGCTACATAAGTGAAAGAACTTCAAAGGAACCAGAGGAGGAGGAAATGTTTGAGAAGAAGGGGTAAAAGTCGGGCTGTCCTGGACTCCATTCCAAATTCCCCTTTCACTTCAGCAGGTCCAAGATTTCCCCCAGGCCACTTTTAGGGCAATTAGAAATGTCAGATACAGAGAGATTTAACATAACATATCACATATGATCCACGTTGTATATCATAACATGTATGTGTTTAATCATATAATATATTTTTATTTAACGCCTTTGAAACCCACACTGTAAGAAGGATAGTTTTGAGAGGTGCTTCACAGCCCTGTATCTCACAGTTACTTTGGGGTTTGTGCTTTCTCAAAGAAGAAACTACAGTGCCACTCTTTCAGCACTTTCCCTTTTCCCTAGCTTTGTATGTGACAGGCTAAATCCAAGTTATTTTTCTGTGCCTAAATGTTATGTACAAAGTTTGGTAGCTGTAGGGCTCTAGGATTTCTAGTTGACTCTGCCAGAAGGAAAACAGGCACCGAGGCAGAGGACTGCAGAGCCACAGGGAGACTCTGGAGATCAAGGATGGTTTGAGAAGCCAGCTCCCCGAAAACCACACATTACAAAAAACAGTCAAAGAAATCTTAATAGGACATCTAATATTGGAATACAAACCACAGGCACTTGCTAAGACAGTGCAGATAAAGGATAGGGAGCTGCTGATTTAAAAGACATATCCATTAACTGAAGAGATTCGCAGAATCATTAGTAAAGAAAGAAAGAAATCTTTTAGATTCAGGTCTTAACGATCTTGAATGTGTGGGCAGCCTTCCAGGTAAAGTAACTTCTTATCGAGGCTCCAGAAACTACGTTTCAAAGAAGTGCTGATCCTGGTTCACCTGCAGATGGGCAATACAGCAAGGATCAGGGCTCTTGCAGAGCTGGGACCTTTATCACTAGTTTTTAGCTGAGCTTAAACATCTTACTAGATAAAAGTACCACATATAAGGTAGGGCTGTGAGAAATGGTCCCTTTTTTATTCAGATTCATATTTGGCCTGAATCGGGAACAGTGATTTGATTTGTTGATTCAGATCACTGTCCCTGATTTGATCTGGCTGAATCCAAATCTGAAGATTTGATGCTGATTTGGTGAATCAGCAATTTGGACACAGGCACAGCTTTACAAGTTTTTTTTTCTACATACCTTGAGGTATCAGGCACGGCTTGTGATCGCCTTGGTGTAGCAAAACCCCCAGTTTTTCTTTTTTTATATATTTTTAAATGAATTCCCACCTCTTCCCCAACCATTTCTGACTTTTTCTCTCCCTCTCTATTCTCTATAGAGAAGTATAAGTAAGCTAAGATGTAGGATAAGCTTTAACATTTTATTTTAGGTAGTAAGTTTTATTTTTCTCTCCCCTCTTTGCAAATAAGTGCCCTGTTACTTTGATATAGCTATCCATTGTTTTATAAGTGATAATTATTATGTTTGTATTGATTTCTTACTGCTTTTATATTGTGTGATTACTGTTTTAGGCCTATATATGTGTTAGCATAAATCATGTCAAGTTTCCATCTTGTAATGTCAAGCCTCCACCTTATCCCCAGGCCCAGTTGTGTAACCTATGACTTACAGTACCCTTCCTATGTAACTTGGTTCCTGAATGAATGGGGATGAATGAGGGTGCTTGAGAGACAATGGCAGTAGGTCTACTAATAGCTCGCTCTGAATGACCAAACCATTACACCAATACCTGGACCAACGACCCAGCCCTTGGAACCACCCTCAGCATTCAAGACACAAAAGATGAGGCAACCCACCATTGTGCCAGGCTACACACACTCGGTAAGAACACCTGGAGGCCTCTGGATCAGGACTGACAATGTGTGGACAGGCCCTCCCCATAGGAGATCAGAGGAAGTCTGCCCCATTAAAGGGGTAGTGAAATCAGACTTCTTGGGACGCCCTCTCCATCTGGACCAGCACCACACCACACCACCTATCGACCCAGAGGCCCTGCCGGCGACCCTCCTCTGGACAACACATATTAGACAAAGACCCTTTTCTAGCCTGGATAGGTAGCTATCACCACCACCCCCTCTTCAGCCAAGGACTTGGACTCTGCTTCTCTTCCCTACCTGGACTCCAGCCCTTCCACTGAGTCTCTTTCTCCTGCTGCCATTGTGAGTGCTTGTGTGTGTGTGTGTGCATGAACCAAGGACTTCACGGGGCTGTGTAGTGTGTTGTCTGTTTAATAAACCTGTTATTTGGACCCCTGAGTTGGGTTTGCGTTACTACAGTCTGGTCCTGCTCCAAACGCTGCTTCTCGCCCCTCTAATTTCCGGCTCACTTCTCCCTCTCCTCCTTCTGGCTCACTGCCACCTCCAACTCCTGTCCTGAGCTCCTCTCTGCCTCCAAACCCATGTTTCTTTGCCACTGTCTTATCCCCATTGCCTTTTCCCCTGAGATCCCAGGTTTCTGACTCCGTTTCTTTCCTGACTCTCTCCTCCTTGCCAGTACTTATCTGCCCCACCCTCCAATATCTCAGCTGTCTGCCTCAGTTTCCAGCCCCAAGCTCCCAGGTTTCTGTCTCTCTCTCTCTTTCCTGGATCTCTCTTTCTTGCCCCTGGGCTTTTTTTTTCCATACCCCAATCACCTCAAGTAACCGTGGGGTCACTTGATCCTAAAAAAACCCAAGCCTCAGTTCCTCAGCCAGCTTCTCTCTAGTTCACCAGTTCTAGTCCCAGTTCTAGCAACTTTTACTCCCTACACTTTAACTCTCTCTCACCTTAACCTTCCCTCAAGTATCCCAGGTACTATGCACACGCATACATACTGTACCATCCAAATTAGGAACTTACCTGTGTGTATGTGTAGGTGGGTGGTATGTGTGTGAACTGGTGAGTGTGTACGTGTATATGTGTGTGTGTGTGTGTGTGTGTGTGTGTGTGTGTGATTGTGTGCATGATATACGAATTAGTGATCTCTGTATGTGTACTGAGTGTGCGGGTATGGACAACTGATTTTTGTCTAATTATTAGGTGTATAGTGTATGTGCTAGAATTGGTGATGGATGTGTAAGTGCTGGAGTGTGTGTGTGTGTTTGTGTGTGTACCTAATTGATTTGTGTGTTTCTATATGTGCAATTGTGTCACACCCTCCTGTCTAATAGGAAGAGGCAAATTCTCTCGGGTTCAGGGTTTTTTTGTTTCAAAGGTTATGGAAACTGTTCTTCAGATGTTGTACCTGTACCACTCCTAGTCAGGCCTCCTCATGGAGTATTTCACACTGTGTTATTCAGCCAGTTACTAAACATTTTCTGAATTATTTTAATTTTGGGGGAAATGCCCCTTAAAATATTGAAATGTCTTTTTGCACTAAAAAATATCCATGCACCTTAATTGAAATACTGATTGAGTTTTTATCAAAAGCATTATAGAACTGATATTTCTTTTTTATTTTATTTTCTAAATTATTTCGTAGAATTGAAATGATATGGCACAGAGCTCAGACAAATGAGAATAACTTTGTTCTCTTTTTTCCTGAAAATTATTTGTTATTTTTAAGCAGTTCTGGTTGTATTCCTTTCTTTTTCTTTGTCTTTTTTTAGCCCACAGCTGAACTCACTAGGTGGTGCCTTTCATCGAGTCTGTTTCTGTTTTGGCTGTGGAGTTGCAGTGTTGTGATATTCAATAACAGCGGAGAGCCCGTTGTCTGAAATTCTCATGTTTTTAAGGAATATTAATTTGAGCACTGGAAAAAACAAACAGTAAAAATGTAGAGCTGATGGAAACATTGTGCTTAAAAGCATTCTTCTTAAACGATACTTTGGTCTTCACATTTTCTATAGAAACTTTCCTGGGAGCGGATATTGGTTTTTTTTTCAGAATATTTTTGTTAAATGGTGAGGTGTTTGGGACAGAGACTGTTTCCTCATATCCCTACGTACAGTTTCTGGCTTGTCAGGTGTTCCTCCTCCTCTTACTACTAATAATGTTAATAATGATAAATGCCAGTGCTGGTGGTGTTAGAAAAGGAGAATGGCTATATAGATGGAGCCACACACAGTCACTGTGAAACGTTTTGCCACCAGGTGATTCTGTGAGATTATTTGCCATTGACTTCAGTGAGACTCACAAGTAACAAGGTAGTACTAGCAGTGCAGCTAATGTTTGCATACTATTACCAGCATGGGCTACAGGAACTCATTGTTTTCCCTGCATCTGGGCAGGGAAAGTAGCATGTATTGACTTCTTCACTGCCTTGGCTAGATTGCAACCAGGACTCCAGCTACCTAGATTAATCTTAGCGATGATGTCTTTGAACAGCCATAGGTCCACCTTGTCCAGTATCCTGTGTCACACAGTGGCAGAAAGTGGAGGCTGAAGGGGAGAGTGAAATGACTCTCAACAGGATTTTTTACCCTACTCTTCCTCTCACATTTGCAGGACCAGGAAGTTACATAAAGATGTAGCAGGGGTTTAGGTTGTAGCCGTGTTGGTCACACCAAAAAAGCAGTGATATACAGCCAAGCCCTCAGATACCACCGCATCTGTACTGAAGAGAACACGCGGGATTGCCACCTCACCAATCTTAAAAAGGCTTTCACCCAGCAAGGACACTCCTCCAGAGAGGTAGATCGCAGGTTTGAAAGAGCCACCTGGATACCACGTGAAGAACTGCTGCAGTACAGAAGAAAAACACCCACAAATCGCACACCGCTGGTTATGACGTATCACCCCTCCCTTGAACCTGTACGGAAAATCCTCAAAAAATTGCAACCCATATTAGAAAAAGACCCTATTCTTAAAAAGATCTTCCCAGAGCCACCCATCCTAGCCTTCAGACAAGCACCGAACCTCGCCAACCTCATCACCAGAAGCAAACTTCCTCAACCCCAGAACACACCAAAAGGATCCAGACCGTGCCATGACAAGAAATGCAAAACCTGCCCCCACATCTCCACCACCCCCACTATTACTACACCCCACAACAGAGCCATCAGCATCCCAGGATCATACAGCTGCACCTCCAGGAATGTAGTATACCTCATCCAATGCACCAAATGCCCTGATGGAAGATATGTAGGAGAGACCAGACAACAACTGCGCACCAGAATGAACGCACACCGGAAATCCATCAAAGACAGAAACACCCAATTACCGGTGGGGGCACATTTCTCACAGGAGGGCCACTCTCTCTCCAATCTCTCAGTCCTGATCCTCAAGGGAAACTTACACAACACTTCCCAGAGACGAGCCTATGAGCTCCATTTCATCAACCTGCTGGATACTAGAGATCAGGGACTAAACATAGACATTGGATTTTTGATACATTATAATCTGCCTGGCAACTGACCCCCCAGCCCAG
>NW_005844154.1:3252-6541 GCF_000455745.1 Alligator sinensis | reverse complement strand
TCTGTCTCTGGCCGCTAGTGAAGGACTTAATCGTGTGGGATGACTGCTTGTGTTCTTGTTAGTGAAATCTGGTGGTCTCATCCTAGGTATCCAACTGGCCTTGGCTCAGAGCTGAGTTGATCTACATAGGCTCCCAAAAGTCCCTCCAGAAATCTTTATTTTCGCTCATTCCTTCACTTCTAGGTCTTTATGACAATCGTTTTCCCCTGGACAGCTTACCTGGGGAGCCAGCTTCTCTCTCTAAACTTTCATTGACACAGGTATGCCAGTTACGGGGGGAAGGTTACTTCCCTCCCAACCCCAGCATAGTTCTGCATTTGGTATAGGTGAGGCTGCATTAAAAGTACCAGACTAGACTCTGTGTTGACTGACAGAGATTTTTCAAAACGCTATGGACAGCAACAGATGCCTTCTCTTACATATTAGACTAATGTACAGGCAGTGTCAGATAAAGCACCTGATTCTGTGGCCTGCAATCAAGGGATAAATTCCACTCATCTGAGTCAAATCTATTCAAATCTGAGGCCTCTGGGCCTGTTCTTCTACTATTATTTGCATCCTACAAATCGTGATGGAGAAGCATCATGTAGAGTGAGTCAGATCCCAGACGTCTCGTTCCACTAGAAACTCCAGCAGTGAGAGATTGGGTATGCTGTATTAGACTGAAAACAGTCAAATATGACATTTCCCACTTTAAAAAAAAATCCTAGCCTTAGACTTTATTTTAAAAAAGACTGAAATGTATTGTGATTTGTCCTTCCTGAAATGGTTTGCTATCTCCCCCCACAAGACAGACGTTAGCAAGAAATTTCCTTGAGCAGAAGTTTACAGAGTTTTCAAACAGCTAAATGGAGGAAGGTCTGGCAGAGCACCCATTGGAGCTGAAAGTGCAACTTAATTAAAGAGTTGACAAGAGTCCCCGAAGTGTGGGAAAGTTTGTGTATTTTCCTCCCCTTAGATTTCAAAGCTATTGCTGATGAGTAACATAATGGTCACAAACTTGATTTGGCTTTTGTAAAGACTGTGTTTTTTATGACCTGCCTGCTCCCCTCTCTCCACTCTACCAAATTGACTGAATAAGCTGGAAATGCATGATGAATAAGAGTGCCTTATTTCAATGTAGATTATATTTTTTAAGGCTGATTTCAAATTGTTTTTATATATTGCCTATGTTGCATTTTTTCAACACTTTAAAATATATATATTTTTTTACCTGTGGGCGAGAATTGTTCTTATACTATTTTAATCTTGAAAATGAAATGGAGCTCATGCCTGAGCATTTTTAAAGTAATTTACTTCCTTAGAAAATGACTGCTACCCCTTACTAAAGCAATGCCATGCCTGGAACGGTCACTTCTTTAAATTTTAGAGGGGTTTTTCAAAGAGATTTATGTGGATAGCTCATGTACTTGCTTTTTAGCCAATAACTCTTTATTTTTTATAAATGCTCATATGGGATGGGAAAAAAATACTTTGGGAATAAAATAGGATACAGAAGAGTAGGTTTGTAAAAATTTGGGGTGTGGGAACTTCTTTTTAAATAAAGAACAGCATTTTTTGGAAGAGATGAAACTTCTTACTGAAGTGGTCACAGAAAGAGATAAAGCAGATCAAGGTAAGTGATTCCTGTTTTCTTTTAGTGCTACTTTATGCAGGTGAAGATTGTTAAAAATAGGTTTATCTTTATTAGAAACAGCACCATGTTTCTTCTTAAAGGTCTGCACGTGATAATGACAGAAGAAGTGTCATATAAATATTTCTCAAAATGTATCTCAGGTATTACATTTCAATTAAATCACAGAAATTTTACTTTTAACTATTATTACTTCTACTAGCAGTATTATTAATAAAATATGTTTTATTTTATATTATTTTATTTTACCTACAAATGTGCATGAAAGGGCTTTTTTGATGTGATAAAGGAGATGATACAATTAAGAATTGGAAGGTGGAAATTATTAATGAAAACAGATTATTTCTGTCATGGTAGCTATGTGGTCAGAGGACCCTGAAGAGGAGGAAATGTTTGTAAGGACGGGGTTAAAATGTTGCTCTCCTGGAGTCAATGCCAATATCCCCATTCACATTAGCTGGTCCAGGATTTCACCCAGGCCACTTTTAGGGCTATTAAAAGTGTTAGAAAAAAAGAGAGATTTAATTTAACATAACACATCATAAACGGTCTGTGTTGTATATCACAACATGCATGTATAATATCACATCATATATTTCCACTTCAATGACTTCGAACTGCTCCCCCCCACAAATGATTATTTGTGTTACATGCTTCACAACTCTATCACACAGGAACTTGGGGCCTGTGTTCTCTGAAAAAGTTTCCTGTTTTTGAGGACATAGACCCCAAATTACTGTGTGGTACCGGTGTATGAAACACATAATACAAACAATCCACTCTTTCAACATTTTCTCTTGTCCCTAGCTTTGCATGTAAGGGGCTAAATCCTAGTTAACTTTCCGTGCCTACATGGTATGTACAAAATCCAGTAGCTATAGAGATCTAGGGTTTCTAGTTCACTCTGCCAGAAGGAAAACAGGCACCGAGGCAGAGGACTGCAGAGCCCCAGGGAGATTCTGGGGACCAGGGAGGTTCACTCTGCCAGAAGGAAAACAGGCACCGAGGCAGAGGACTGCAGAGCCCCAGGGAGATTCTGGGGACCAAGGATGGTTTGAGAAGCCGGCCCCAGGAAAAAACATACATTACAAAAAACAGTGTCAAAGAAATCTTAACAGCTCTTTCAATATTAGAATACAAACCACAGGAACTTCCTAAGACAGGACAGATAAAGCATAGCAAGCTGCTGATTTAAGAGAGACTTAACCTAACAGTCACAGAATTGTTAGTAGAGAAAAAAAATCTTCAAGTCATCTGTTCTTATGGGTCTCCAACAGGAGGACAGCCTTCCAGGCAAAATAACTCCTTCCCACGGTTTCAGAAACAAGGTTTCAAAGAGGTGCTGATTTTGGGTTACCTGCAGAGGGACAACCCAGCAAGGATCCAGGTTCCTGCCTGAAAGGAAAGTTTCTGAGGCCAACCGGGGCTCTTTGTCACCAGCTTTAGCAGAGCTTAAATAACTTACTAGATAAAATTACCACAAAGGAGGCTATCACATGAAAAGAAAAAAAAAAAATGATCATGCCAATTTTTAAATAATATACAATTTATCCATCTGATATGGTAATCAGGTTGTAGTCGCCGGGCCTCATACATCTTGCCTCGGGCTTCCTTGCCCCAAGTGCTCACCGGTGTCCGGCTCACCGTCGCAGGTGC
>NW_005844154.1:0-3221 GCF_000455745.1 Alligator sinensis | reverse complement strand
CGGTCCCCTTTTTCTTGCCTGCCACGACTTGGATCTTTCACTGGGTAGGACTTCATGTAGCGCGTTTTACCCTCATCAGGTACCTACATTGTAGATGTCTTCTGCGAGGCTCCTCCTCTCCTGCACCTCACCCTTACCTAGCCCGGCGGATCTTGGCCATTTCTGTGGGTGCTCGAATAATTCCCCAGATACACAACGAGCAAGCTCACTCCTCGCTCCCACTCCCTGCTGTCGCGCCCTTAGCCCCTTCTAACCCGGGGAAACATAAAAAGGAACCTTTCAAAACTCAACTAAAACACTGTGGGCCTAACGAGAGGTGTCACCCTGCCCCTATTAGGCTTCCTAGTGGAGCCAGTAGCCTCTCTGCTCCCCTGCTTAACAACCAGGTCACACGCTTTTGGGTCAGTTCAGTTTCTATACCTGATTCCCGCCACTCCTTGCCCGGTATCTCCCAGGGCAACCCTCTCTCTGGGCCTTCCCTGGCCTGTAGCCCTCTCTCCGAGTCGTCCTTGGCCTGTAGCCCTCTCTCCGGGTCGTCCTTGGACCGCAGCCCTCTCTCCGGGTCCTTCTTAGCCTGTAGCCCTCTCCCTGGGTCCTCCTCAGACCGCAGCCCTCTCTCCGGGTCTTCCTTGGTTGGCTGACACCTCCGCGCCTCCGAGGCTCTTACCAGTCTCTCTCCCAGCTCACCCACCTCTGTCGCGCTGTCCTCAGGCGTTGGCTCATCCCTGGGCCCCTTTGCTTCTCTGTAGGGAGCGCCGGCAGTCAGCTCCGGCGTTCCGCACCTGCAACTGACTCCGCCGGCCAGGCTCCCTCCCAGCAGCCATGTGTGTGCCCTGTTCCTCTCTGCCGACGGCTCTTTTATCGCTGCCGGCCGGCCGGCAATAAGGAGTGACGTCACCCACCAACCACAAATGACTTAAGGCGTCGTCCAGGCCATACGCGTGCTTCTCCGGCCATCCCTGATCTTCCTCGCATCCTGTGGTGAGTAAGTTATTTTTTTTTTCTTTTCTTTTCCCTCCGTTCTGCCTCTGTCTCTGGCTCTGTGGCTCCTTCCATGAGCTCCGGAGTCTCCATGGTCTTTCTCCGCCTGTGAATCAGGTGTACCTTACCAGATTCCCAGGGCATAGACTTATTGTAGTGGACAGTAGAAAGCTAGCTGGCAAAATCAGATCTGACCACTTGACCTCTCCTGGAGCTCTCCAGGCCCTCACTGGGGCTTCTCCGTAATGCTGCCCCTCTCCTGGAGCTCTCCAGGCCCTCACTGGGGCTTCTCCGTAATGCTGCCCCTCTCCTGGAGCTCTCCAGGCCCTCACTGGGGCTTCTCCGTAATGCTGCCCCTCTCCTGGAGCTCTCCAGGCCCTCACTGGGGCTTCTCCGTAATGCTGCCCCTCTCCTGGAGCTCTCCAGGCCCTCACTGGGGCTTCTCCGTAATGCTGCCCCTCTCCTGGAGCTCTCCAGGCCCTCACTGGGGCTTCTCCGTAATGCTGCCCCTCTCCTGGAGCTCTCCAGGCCCTCACTGGGGCTTCTCCGTAATGCTGCCCCTCTCCTGGAGCTCTCCAGGCCCTCACTGGGGCTTCTCCGTAATGCTGCCCCTCTCCTGGAGCTCTCCAGGCCCTCACTGGGGCTTCTCCGTAATGCTGCCCCTCTCCTGGGGCTCTCCGCGCCCACACTGAGGCCTTCTCTGCAAGGTTGCCCTCTCACCGGGCTGGGCTCTTCCCCCTGCAAGGATGCCCTCTCACCGGGCTCTGCTCTGGAGCTGGGGTCTGTACCCCCAAACTCCGTGCCCGCACTGGGGCTGGGATCCTCACTTTACCATGAGTCCCCTATGAGGCCTTCTCCATCCCCTTATAGCCTCACCCAAACCACCGGTGTTAAACAAACTGCAACATAAAATCAAGCCTGTTGGCTACAACTCAAACCTAAGCCACCTGGCTGTACCGACATTGCTCAGCCATCTTGGAGCTGTTACCCTTTACTCTGCAAGCAGTACCTGCAGTCAGGCTTCTCCTCGCATCATGCTCCAGGAGCTTCTCTCTCACTGGCAGGGAGCTCCTTCTGTCTTAGATGCCAATCAGCAACTACCTCTGGTCTCAGCTCCCCTTCCTTCCTCATAAGAGGAAGGGGCCTTGCCCCTTATAGCCAGCTGACCGCTGGCAGGTGTGGGTCGTTTTCTGTCTCCCATTGCCCTGGCAACCAGCACCTGACGAGCCTTCCTGGCTCTTGTAGTAGCAGGCACCTTAGTGTCCTGCTACAAACACCATGGGCGTTATCTCTCTAGTTAATCCAGTAGATCCCTCACCGCCCTGCAGAAACAGAGAAGCCAGTGAGATTGTGGCCTTTTATCAAATAGGCAGAGGCAACTTCTCTCTGGCTCAGGGAGTTTCTGTTCCTAATTTCTTGGAAGCTGTTCTTCAGGTCTTGCACCTGTACCGCTCCTAGACACGCCCTTCACACCATATTTTGCACTCTATGTCATTCAGCCAGCTACTAGAAACGTTTTGAATTAATATTTGAATTTTGAGGGATAAGGTCACCTAAAACAGTGAAATTTCTCTTTTTCCAATAAAAAATATCCACACACATTAATTGAATTAATGTTTGACAGTTTGTATCAAAAGCACTCCAGAGCTGATATTTCTTTTAATTATATTTTATTAATGGTTTGGTAGAAATGAAATGACATGGCATAGAGCTCCACCAACATGAGAATAACTTCATTTGACTTATTTTCATGACAATTGTTTTTTGTTTTTTAAGCAGCTTATGTTGTGTTTATTCTATTTCTTTCTTTTTCTTTTCTGAACAACCTACAACTGAACTCATTACGTGGTACCTTTCATATAGTCTATTTTTGGTTGTATGCCCAAGCTACTGTATTGTGATATTCAGAAAGCGCTGAACAGCTCTCCTCTGAAATTCAGATGTTATAAAGGAGAATCAGTCTGACCTCCTGAAACAATGGACACTAAAAATGAAGAGCTTATAGTCAAGTGCTCCTCCTATTACTATGAATAGCATTTATAACAATAAATGTCTTTATTGATGGTGAAGAAAAGTGAGAACGGCCAGAACAACCAAGCCATACTCGGTCATTGTGGAATATTTCACTGAGGTGATTCTGTGAGATTATTTCCCATTGATTTCAATCAGACTCACACGTAACAAGGTAGTATTAGGAGTGCAGCTACTGTTTGGTTATATTACCAGCATGGAGCATAGGA
>NW_005844153.1:12906-14465 GCF_000455745.1 Alligator sinensis | reverse complement strand
CAGGATGGCTGACAAGTATGTCCAAATGACCATGCCCGAACTAAGAGAACTGACGAAAGAGAGAGGCCTTCACGTGAGGAAGGAGCATAAGAAAGAAGACCTGATTAAGCTCCTGTGTGGTGATGATCAGGCCTCATCATCTCCTCCAAACCTCCAACCAGCAACTGCTGAGGGCTCCGACGGGCCACCCTCTGAGGGAGAGTTGCGGAGACTCCAGCTACAGTTGAAAAAGATGGAGCTGGAGGCCCAGCGTGAGCGTGAGAAGGTACAGCTAGAGTTGAAAAGGATGGAGGCGGAGGCCCGGTGTGAAGAGGCCGAGCGCCAGGAGAGAGAAGACAGCACAGCGGGAGGCGGAGTGCCAGGAGGCAGAGGCCAAGAGCAAGCACAAACTAGAGGTATTCTGTCTGCGGCCCAGTGGGGGAGATGCGGGCCCTCCGCAAGCGCCCAGGGAACACCCCAAACCAAACGCCTCAGGCTTCTCTCGCTACCGAGTCGGAGACAATCCTGACGTATTCCTCAGCGTCTTCGAAAAACAAGCCCAACGATGGAAGGTGCCAGAGGAAGAGTTCATGATGCACATGGCTGCTCTGGTAGAAGGCAAAATGGCTGTGGTCCTGAATAACCTGCCAGCGGAGCAAGAAGATGACTACAAGATCTTCAAGGAGGCAGTGTAGTTGAGTTTTAACCTGGGCTCAGATATCTTCCGCAACAGGTTTTGTACTACTGTTCCCCAGTTGGGAAAGTCCATGCGTGAATTTGCGGCCCTGATATGGGACTTGCTCCAAAATTGGAGGAAGGGGGCTTCAGCAGATATGGTGGAGAAGATGGACATGCTGATTGCCCTGGAACAGTTCTATGTTCAGTGCCCGAGGGAGATTAAAACCCTTGTCCATGACAGAGGACCTGAAACCCTCTGGGAGGCTGCTAAAATTGCAGACCAGCTGTTGCTACACCGACAGGCACAGGGGCTGAACCAGAAGCCCTCCTACCTTGGGAAGGAACAGAAAGGGTTCCAAAGACGGGGGAAGGGAGGTCCAGGTCCAAAAGGGGAAAGGGGGCCACCTGCTGCTGAGCACAAGGTGGCCCCAGATTCAGACAAACCACCCAATCCGGAAAAGAGGGGGTGCTATAACTGCAGGGAGTCAGGCCACATCAAGCCCAACTGCCCAAAGCTAAGCACCAAACCCAAGCCCGTCAGACATGCAACAGCTGTAAGCAGTTAGGAGGGAGACCCAAGCCACTCTGAGGAGTGTGCCTATTGCTACAGGATTACAAACCCAGAGGAGGTGACGGCCTTCCACCGGACTAAGATAATGGTAAATGGGAGAACCCTTGTTGGGGAACTGGACACGGGGTCTAGTGTGTCATTAATTGATGCTAACCTTTGTCACAACCCAGTGATTTTGGTGCCTCGGCACGATGGAATTTTCTTGCCACATGAGAGCCTCTTGCACAGCGAGGGTTTTCTGTTGCAGCAGAAGAACCTCGGTGCAAGAGACTTCCCGCCAATTTGCAGGATGCATTTCTTCTTTGCAGCACAGAAATGCACGGTGCAAAGA
>NW_005844153.1:0-6650 GCF_000455745.1 Alligator sinensis | reverse complement strand
TGTCCTGTGTTACTCTGTTCCTTGCCCAAAATGATGGAGCCTGAAGTCCGGGCCAGCCTCTCTCTCACCCCTGAGGGACATCTTGCCTTGGGGGCTCTCCCAGCCAGAGCAATCCCAGCTCACGTGCCACTTAAGCAGGCCTTCAGGGGAGCACCTCAGCAAAGCTGCTGTCCCCTCTACTCTGATCATGCTTCTACTCTGATCGCTGAATCAAAGCTGCCTCTGCACCATCTTCACTCCACTCCCCACTTCGAAACAGTTCTTGTGATAGCTTAACTCCATCTACCACCTTGAAACACCCCCACTACAAGCTAGCTTTTGAAAGAGAAATCAACATCTCGCAGAAACATGAGGGTCTTCCCAACATGGGAGATCAGCCAACAGGCTCCTCTCCATGCTTTATTATACCAGCTCCCCCAGACTGCCATTAGGGTGAGGATGACCCTCCCTAGGCACCGTGGGTGCAGGTCTTTTCATCTATCACTTTCCAACAGGGACAGTCACATCCAGAAGCCCCACAAGCAGTTTCTGTGCTCTGGACAGGAACAGCAGTCTCTCATCTTCCACCCTTGCAAGTCAGTACCTTGTTTGCCCACACACCCTCCAATCATCCTCAGCTTGAAAACTCACCTGTATTTGCAAATAAAATGCCCTGATCTGTGACATGACTGACACCCAAAGAGGCCTGGAGCACGGAGACTGGATTCCCCCTCACTGAACAGATAGTGGCAGCAGACAGCTCCAGTCTTCTTGGGGCTGCTGGGCAGCTGTGGCTGCTTCCTTGACATGAGCCTGTTTGCTCCTTATGGTTCCCTTCTATTTTCTGCAGTTTTCCATAACCCATTGCATCTTCTACTTCTCACCATGACCCAGATGTTGGATCATGCTAAATTGGTCTCCACTGCACAAAGCTGTGGGTTTTCCAATGAGATCACACACTCCAGGGAGGACATTAATAGGGACTAGGAAAGTAAAATCCTGGTAGAGACAGGGCTGAACATGTTCAGGACAGGCTGTGAATGCAACAGTGATCAACACTAAGCCAGCAACCAAACAGGCACAAGGCAGGCAAGGGATTTGAAGCAGAAGAAGCCTTCAGTCAGGAGGCAGCTAACAGGCCAATTGGTACAGCAGGATTAGAGACATCCAGGGAAAGGCAGCCCTTTCTGGGAAGCCCAAGTGAATACCCAGCTCAATGGGGAGGGCAAGACACTTGCCCATCAGAATGAAGATTACTAGACTAGCCCACCTTCACAGCCCGAATCAAATCCCTTGGAGAGAGAAAGGACCCCTTTACTAGATGTGACCCAAGAGGGGTTCAGTTCTTCAGGGCTCCACCTTCCCTTCCCCTGCAGGCTCCTCCACCTTGCCCTCCGAGACAAGCTCCTCCTCCTGCTCTGCAGAGCCTCCAGCAGGAGAAAGTGGCCCCACAACCCAGGTCAGGGGCATCTTCTTAATCACATACTCCAGCAGATCATCCAGGCACTCCTGGGCCTTGGTCAGCTTCTCCCTGCTCTGGCTCAGCAGCCCCTCAGGCAGCTCCTGGAAGGACGGGGCACTGGAGAAGGCAGCCTGGAGCTCCCCCAGGTGCTGGCAGCCCTGCTGGACCTGCTCCTGCATGCTGGTTGGCAGCCCCGGGATACTGGCTATCAGGCTCTGCCAGGCATCCTGCTCTTGCTGGAGGAGGGTCTGGGCAGTGGCCAGAGCCTGGGATCCCATCTCCTGCAGGGAGAGATGGAGCCAGAGTGAGAGAAAGCCTCAGCAGGCTCCCTAGGGGCAAGACTTGCCCCAGGGCATGGCCAGGCTGCTCCAGAGCAGGGGTACAGTCCTACCTCAGGCTGTGGGGTGCTGTCCCCCTCATGGCTTCCTGGCTGGCCCTGGCGCCACTCCAGCCACAGCTGCTGCAGCTTCTCCTGGCTGTCGTGCACCATCTGATCCCCAGTCTGCTTGGCTGAGCCAATCTAGGGCACAGAAGATCACATGACAAGGCAGGACAGTGCCAACACCCCCCAGCATCCTCCTCCACTTAGGCCGCCACAGATGCCTTCTGGAGCCAATGGTACTAGAGCAGAGATACCACCGGGCCTCACAGGAAGGCAGGTGCTCCCCAAGCAGCAGGCCCTGGACACTTAGGTTCCCAGGCAAGCTAAGGGCTAGGGAAGGAGGGACCACTTGATCCCATGCCCAAATGGGGCAGGGAGGGGACACCTGCACCACAGGGCCTTCAGGATCCTTTTGTACCTAAACCCTGCACATTCAGCCCCTGCCGGCACTCTTGTCCAGGTACACATCCAGGCTGGCCAGCTCCTGCAAGCCAACTCCTGCAACACCCTGAACCCTGGGAGGAGGAAGGGATGCTGCAGGAAGGGAGGCCCTACCAGGTCCACAGCTTGCTGCAGCTGGGCCAGGGCCTCCAGGGCGCTCTGCCTGGCACTCCTCATCTTGCCCAGGGAGTGCTGGTAGGCTCGCTGCTGCAGCCTGGTCTAGAGGGAGCCCAGGCACACATAGTAACTCTGCTGCTGCTCCAGTGGAGCCACCTCTGCCCCTTGCACAGAGGCAGCTGGTAGAAAGCAGGAGAAACCACCCCATCAGTGGGGGACCAGTCAGGACCTGAAGACTCAGGCCGGGGGAAGGGGTGGGGGGGGGGGGGGGTCAGGGCCCCTGAGGGAGCTTGTGAGGACAGTGAACCCATGGGAAAGCAAGTATGGCACAGTTGCCTTGCACTAGGGGGAGCAGGAGAGGGTGTAAGCTGGGGTTAGGGGGATGCCTCCAAAGCCTGGCACAGCCTCCCTGCCCCCAAGTGTTGAGGACCCCTCCACCCCAGTAAAACAATCCAACTCCAACCCAGCCCTACAAAGGAGCTTGCATAGTGTCATCCCGCCTGTGGGACCCTCAGAGGCGCTCAGGTAGCAGCCTCTGAACCACAAGTGCCTCCAGGCTCTGCTCACCATGGTGTAACTGGATCTGGTGCAACCTGGCCCAGGACACCCCTGTCCAGTGTTTGTGGCCACTTCGTGTTGCACTAACCCAACTGTACTGCTTCAAATAGCAAAAAAAGCAAAGGTCACCACTTCCTGCACAGCTTCTTGGCTGTGCAGCACTGCCCGCTGGAAGCAGTAGCCCTCCTGGAGGGAAGGAGAACAGGCTGGAATCAATCCAGCCCCTCACTCAGCTGCTCCTGGGACACATGGGGGAACTGGAGGACAAAGCGAGATCCCACAAGACTGGGAAAGGCTTTTCAAACCATGAAAGTCAGTAGCTTCAGTGACCACAAGGGCAGGATGCCCATTGCCCTGGTTATGGAGCTACCAGCTGCCAAGCTCCCCCTCCCTGGTACCAGTCTCCTCACCCAGCTCCTCAGCCGTCATGGGGAGGTAGTGGTCCACCCACTGCCCTGTCTTGCCCAGCGCCATGTCCAGGTCACTTGCAGCTTTCTAGCCCACAGACGAGCCCGCTGCAGCATCCACGCTGCTGGTCACTGCCAATCTGGTCTTCTCCACACCCTCCTGGACAGCCACTTTGGCTACATCCACCATGCTGGACACTGCAGCCTTGGGCCCAGCAGCTGTGCTGCAGACAGCATCCTTGGCCACTGCCACTGGAGCTGCGTGCAGGTCCTTGGCCTCTGCAGGCACCTAGGGGAGGGAGAGAGTTTTTACTGCATTGAAAGCACACGGCTGCATAGGGAAGACGACAGGAGCTGGGTAGAGGAGGGCCTGTCCACCTCCTTGAAGATGCTGCCAAGACTTCTGTCACCAATAACCTCAGGGCTGCCTCCTCCCGAGGCTCTACAGCTGGCACAGAGCCACAGGGCTTCAGAAAGGGCCCTCGCTCCCATGGGGCAGAGGGATTATTGTGGACATTGCCTCCCAACCTTGCAGCAGGAAGCAGAGCTGAACCAGGGCTGGCCAGCCCCCTGCCACTGCAGCCTCCAAGGCTTGTGGAAAATATTCACAGCCTTCACTGGTCCTGCCATTGAGTCTCCAGCCTTGTAACAAGCTGGCCACAGACTCATTGTGGAGGATTACACTCCCCAGTTTCTGCTCAGCTCCACTTACCCTCAACTGACTCCGTTTTCATGGCTACCTTAGGAACTGGGCCTCCAGTACCCTCCTCCTCCACATGGCCAGATAGGAGAACTGCCCCCAGTCATACTCAATGTTGAGCTCAACATTGAGTAAGTCAAACTGACACATGCTCACCTGTGGTAGGAGAATCCTCTCTAAGGTTCGTTGTCTAGCTGTAATTTGATTGACAGACAACACGGGTAAAGAAAGACAGCTGTTTATTTGCTCGAGCAAAGACCATAAAGCCAGCAAAAGGCAAAATGGCCCCCCCCTAAGGGTGAGGTGATCTTTTATACTTATTACAACAAGGCAAGACTTCATGGTTAACAAAAAAAGCAATACTTGGGCGGTGCTTTTCAAATCTTTGTAACAGCATATTTCTATTAAGCTGAACTAGCACTTTTTTAAAAGCTAAAAGTTAAGTAACAGTAACATTATAATATGTTAGCAAAACCTTACACAGTAGTAGATACTTCTCAAGGACACAACCAGTGCACCCAGAACAATGGTTTTTCTGTCTTATCTTACTTCTTGCTGTAGCTGATTTTTCAGCACACAGACACAGAGATATTTGCTGCTTTTAACTCAGAAAATGCTTAATACAGTTAAAATGATTACTTGACACAAGCAAAGGCTTAGCTATCAATCTGCCTTGTGGTCAGCTGCATTGCTAGGCCACAGGTCATGCCTTGTATTCAGCTGTAAAGCTAATACTTCTTAATAATCTAAATTATTGTTAACCTAACAGTATGCTATCAGAAAACTATTCTATTTCAGGGTAATAACAAACCTGCGCACTGCAACCCCACAAGAAGAGGATGTCTCAGGGTGGTCAGAGCCAGCCCTTGACTGCTCTGGGGCTGAGGGGGACTCATCCAGTCCCTCAGCTTTGCTGAGCAGAGCCCACTCCCTGCCAAGGGTGGGCCTGCTCCCCACTCTCGGCTCATAGCAGCTGGCACCAGCACCAGGCTGGGCTGCTCTGCAGCACGGTCCCCAATCCCAAGCAGAACCACACCAACCCCAGGCAGCCCCAGCACTGCAGTGTGCAGCTACCTCCTGCTCCTGCCCCTGGGGCTCAGAGATGGCAGCCTGGGGATCACTGTCCTTGGAGGCCATGGCAGGGGAATAGAGTCACTGAAAACTAGGAGGAAGCAGCAAGGAGCTGAGCAGGCAGCATATCTTCTAGTACCCCAGAGACTGCAGCTTCCCTGCCCTCCCCCCAGCATTTCCAGGAGCTACATAGCTGTTTGTACAAGTAGTTTCCTTGAAGTGGAGTGGGGGCTATCCTATGCATGCAGCCTGCTAAGGGTAGGACAGCCCAGCAGTCAGACAGTGGACCACAAGAGCCACTGCACCCCAGCACTCAGACCTGGCCCAGCCGCACTGAAGGCGGGGATGACAAAACCTCATTTCCAAGCCAAGTACTATTGCCTGGGCCTTTACTCCTGCTCACCAGCACAGCAAGTTGCTCAGGAGTCCACTGCATAGTAGGAAACCTAGGAGCAACAGCACACCCCACTGGGGTGCAGGGCCGGGACACACTGATGGGGAACACAGCCTCTGCACATGAGACAAGGTAGCCTCTTCTCATTGCTGCCCAGAGAGCCAGGATGGAAGAGCTACCTGCTGCCCCCACTCCTAGAGCTAGGAGGAGAGGGAAAGCCAACCCCTCAGCTCCCTTCTCTAGATCAACCGGGGTTTCCTGGTGGCCCCCCTCTCTCCAAGCACAGCCCTGCCTGCCCTCTCCACCAAGTCATCAGCACTCTTGGGAAACCTCAACCAACACTGCCTAGTGCATGAGCATAGGCAACTAGGCCATTACCTCACACCACAAGCTGAAGCACAGCCTGCCTCTCGCACAGGTTTTCCATGCAAAAGTAGGCACAGCCCGGGTGTGTATTGCATCTTGAGTGCAACAGCTTTCCCTCTTCCCAGGGAGCAAGGCTACCAAGGGAGACTATCCCCTTTAGGTACTAAGGCTCTTTTCTTGAGCCAGGATCCTGCTCTTATCCTAAGTCAAGCAGCAGTTCACCCAAGGAATTACTAGGGAGACTCTTTCCCAGTCCAAGGCACAGATCAGCTCTTTTTAGATTGGAAGAAGAAGAACTGATAACTTGCACCCTTAAGAGTTATTAATAAGGATTCTGCTGCACAGCCCAACCAATATCTTCTATAGAAAGGAACAGCAAAATAGACCTCACAAGAAATATTCTTACCCCAGAAACCAAGAAAAGCAACTGGAAAGAGATCAACACCTTCACAGGTCAGAGCAGACCACACACAACCCAAACACAAAATCTCTCACCATGCAGCAACGCCTGCCTCAACCCAGCCCTTATATATCTGGCATAAAGTCAGCAGAGGGCAGGGCCCACATGACAGACAGCTCTGCAGAGCAATCAGAAAGAGGTACTGTCTGTCCAGACCAATTAGCTGTTGCTCTCAAGGGGCCCTCCTCTCCTACCTGGCACAGTGATTACAAATTAATTAACTTTGCTTTCAGCCAGGTGATTAGCCTGGGTAACAGAACAGGGAGCTGCAAGAGTACACAGATCCAAAGCCTTCCACATAGTTAAGCCAATC
>NW_005844152.1:12799-14523 GCF_000455745.1 Alligator sinensis | reverse complement strand
TTTTGAGTCACACCTGATTCACCTGACCACCGTGTTAGGTAAAATCAAGCAAGCTGGTCTTACTGTGAAAGCCAAAAAGTGCCAGTGGGCACTATCTGAGGTAGTCTACTTGGGTCATCGTGTGGGTGGAGGTCATATTGCTCCCTTATGGGACAAGATCGAGACCATCAAAGACTGGCCACCTCCACAGACCAAGAAGCAAGTCAGAGCCTTCCTTGGCCTGGTGGGTTACTACTGAAGATTTGTCCCTGGGTTTGGAGCGCCCGCAGCACCGCTGCACAAGCTGACCAAGAAGGGCATCCTGGACCTGGTGGTCTGGAAGCAGGGGTGCCAGGAAGCATTTGACACCCTCAACAACCGATCCTGAAGGCACCGCTCCATGATAAACCCTTCTACGTGGCAACGGATACCTCCGATGTAGGACTGGGAGCTGTACTCTTACAGGAGCACCAAGAGACACAGCACCCCGTGGTGTACCTCAGCCAGAAGTTAATCCATCAGGAGCGGAACCTGTCCTCCATCAAGAAGGAGTGCTTGGCTATCGTCTGGGCACTGAACAAGCTGAAGCCCTATTTATGGGGACAACAGTTCACCGTCCTGTCGGACCATGCCCCACTGCAGTGGTTGCAGACCATGCAAAACACTAATGCCAAGCTGCAGCGATGAGCCTGGCAGCTTCAAGAGTTCAACTTCACTGTCGAGCACATCAAGGGAAGCCAGAAAGTGAGACCGGATGCCTTGTTGCGAAAGGACTCTGGGTAGTGGGTCCTCGGGACTCAGGACTAGTGAGGAGATTGCTAGTGTAAGACTGCCATCAGGTTTTATGGTTTCTGTATGCTATTGTTATAACTCCTTTCAGGTTTCAGGTTTTCTTTTTTTCCCTTCTTCTGGCATCCAGTGGGAACTCCCTGACCCGACACGCCCGGACCCACAGCCCTAACAGGCCCCGTGTCCGAGCTTTTAAAGGAGCGGGTGTTGAATCCCTCAGGGCAGGGATCTCACTCCCTGTCTACGACAAAAGCCTGGTGCCGGAGGCGGATGCTCTGGTCACCTGGGGAGGGGGAGGAAAAAGCCCTGCTCACGGGCCCAGGTAGCCAGTGATGTTTTTTTTAATTGGTTGGCTAGTGGCCATCACTGGCAGCTTCAATTGGACTGGGCTGCTGAGGTCAGTAAGGTTGTTTAAAGGCCTGGGCCAGGAAGAAGGGTAATCATTAGCCATGCAGTTACCCAGGTGAATCTGAAACAGGCTCCCTCCTCATCACCGCATGCTCAAAGAGTGACCTGCCTCCAGAGGGAAACTCCAACCACCTCTGTATGATGTGTGTGAGTAAGCTACTCGAGATCCGACTACATATTTAGCTTACAGTAACTCAGATGTGAGATCAAAAAGCTACCTCAGCCATGCTGGTTTGCTCTATGGGATTCCTCTGAGATTCCTCTGATACTGCTCTACCTTTTACCCTGTTTCCACCCTACTCCCTGAAATCAATAAAGTTCTCCTTGTGACCGGAGTGGGAGACTTATTGAGGGGTGGGTCTAAATTATGCCGAGGAGGCCCCTTAGGTCTGTGGACTAAGGGAGGCTTTCCTGATAAGCCCCTGACTTGGGAAGTGCCCCAAGTGCCTGCATTGGGTCTAGCACCCACTGGACGATCAGGCCTGAGTTTTCCAAGGTGCACAGAGCCAGAAGTGAGTCCAGAGCCTTCGATGGTGGCAGCGGGGACC
>NW_005844152.1:8951-12236 GCF_000455745.1 Alligator sinensis | reverse complement strand
CAGGGGGTGCACCACCAATCTCAGGGGGTGCACATGCCTGCACTACATCAATGGACCTAGGGGTAATAATAGGCTATAGTATGAACTTGACAAATCAGTGCGATGCTGTAGCGAGGAGGGCAAACAACCGATGCATCTCATGTCAAACCAAGGAAGTGATTCTTCCACTTTACTCAGCATCTGTGAGACCACAGCTGGAGTACTGTGTCCAGTTCTGGGTGCTGCCCTTCAACAAGGACGTGGTACATCAATGGACCTAGGGGTAATAATAGGCTATAGTATGAACTTGACAAATCAGTGCGATGCTGTAGCGAGGAGGGCAAACAACCGATGCATCTCATGTCAAACCAAGGAAGTGATTCTTCCACTTTACTCAGCATCTGTGAGACCACAGCTGGAGTACTGTGTCCAGTTCTGGGTGCTGCCCTTCAACAAGGACGTGGACAAGCTCGAGAGGGTCCAGAGAAGAGTCACCCGTATTATCAGAGACTCGCAAGGGAAGCCATATGAGGAAAGGCTGAGGGGCCTGGGCCTCTTCAGCCTAAAAAAAGAAGGCTGAGAGGGGACTTGGTAGCAGCTTACCGCTATATCAGGGGAGTACATCAAGGGCTCGGTGAGCAACTGTTCACCAGGGCTCCCCTGGGGAAAACAGGAGTAATGGCCACACTCCTGGAAGATGCTTCAGGCTCAAGTCTAGGAAAAAATTTCTTCAGGGTCAGGGTGTCCAGACTGTGGAATAAGCTCCCTCCAGAGGTGGTGCAATCGCCTACCCTGGAAATCTTCAAGAGGAGACTGGACAGTCACCTTGCTGGGCTCACCTGACCTCAGTTGTCTTCTTGCCTAGAGCAGTGGGGCTGGACACGATGATCTTGCAAGCTCCCTTCCAGCCCTTTACGATCTATGAATTTCCTATGTATTATCAGCTCTATTTTATTCTATGCTAAATATATCTAGGGAGTATTTTTTTTTTTTCGAATGTATTTCCTAAGGCTGATGAAAAAAATATTCTCTCTTGCTTTTAATAAAAAATATAGGTCGTTATAAGGGAAAAATAGGTATGCCCTTTTTGGTTTTGGAAGTACTACCATATATGTGTCTTTCCAGGTCTCAGAAAACTTTTTTTATTCTTCAGCATCTCATTAAAAACTTCTGATAATAGGTGCACTAATGCTGGTGTGAAACACTAGTAAAACTCTGGAGGGAACTCATCCAAGCCTGGAGATTTACCATTTTGAGAGACTTAATTTTGTTTAGTATCTCTTCTAATTTAATGTCCTTTTCTAAAACCCCTTGGTCCTCAGGGTCTAGTGTAAGCAAATTTCCTTTCCTTAGGTATTTATGTACTTGTTCACAACTTGCTATATCTAAAAAATAGAGATTTTTGTAATACCTTTCAAAGATTTCACATATGGCTTTTGTGCCAGGTAAATCATTTGGAGCGCTCTTTCACATATGGCTTTTGTGCCAGGTAAATCACTTGGAGCGCTCTACACAAGTGCTTTAATTTTAATGTTACATTTTCAAAAAAAAAAAAAAATTAATAGTAGCTCATCCTTTTCTTTCCCCTTTTTATCCAATTACTATATTGTATAGCTACTTGTTTTTTGTGGGGGGGAGGGGGAGGGTTCTGTCCTTTTGGTTTCTATACACATCTAATTCATTTTTAGTTTCTACTACTTTTTTTTTTAAATATACTTTGATTGATTGATCTGATATAGATTGTTTGTCTTTCTATCACTATGGTCATTCTTAATTTCCTCTCTTCTAATCTATCTTGGCTAAGACTCCAGTTATTAGGTCGTCTCTGATTACTGCCTTGAATGCATCCCATAAAATATTTTTTAAACATTTTTATTCATATTATGCTCAGTGGAATAGATTGATTTCTTTTCTCTAGTGCAAAATCTTCCCTGGTTAGACAGAAGTGAGATATTCAGTTGCCAAGTTTTCACTTGGGTGTCTTCTTCCAGTCTTGAATTAATAACTGTACTGGGCCATGGTTTGCAGGACTATAAGATTGCATGACTTTTAATAAGAGCCTGCATATATGCATACGCGCGCGCGCACACACACACACACACACACACGCGCGCACACACTCCCATATATATATATGTGTGTGTGTGTATGTGCATATATCTATGTATGTATTATTTATTGACACTCTGGACACTGTATCGACAGCTAAACCTGTTTACTGATATTTTTATGTGACAGAAATGTAACTCCTCTGCCAGGCCTTGCCCTGTTGCCAGGCCTGTTAGAAGGGCTGGATTCTAACTTAGGGGTTCAACATCTCTGTCTGAAATGTGCTTGTGCTTCAGAGTTGTTCTCTAGCAGCTTTGGCCTGCTGAGACTCTGAACTCCTTTTGCCTTATCCCTTGTGGTGTGCTGTTGTCTTTTTGGGTAAACAGAAGTGCAAAGGTGTAGCCCCTTCTGCTGCGTTTCATTTTTCTTCTCTGAGTCGAGACAAGTGAAGTCAGTCCCAAGGCTGCTGAGATGGACGGGGCACCTTAGATGCTGCGCATCATTGGTGATACTTCGGGCAGCCAACACAAGATGTTTCTTGCGCAGCGCACTGTTCGCTTTGCAGTAAAATGGCCCCGTTTACATGTGCGACACTGTTTGGTCTCAGTAGACTAATAAAAAATACTGCTGCAGGGTAGTCCTGCTAAACACAATAACTACCCTGGGGTGGCCTGGTTTCACATGCCAGAGTGCACATGTAGATGGTGACAGGGCCGGCTGAGGCAGGAGGATGCTTCAGGATGGGGCTGCCAACTAGCTCCACACCAAAGCACCCTCCTGCCTCGGCCAGCCCCCTCCCTGCCGCACATGGAGCCTGGTCAGAGCAGCCTTGGCTGGCAGGCTGCCCCCTGGGTCCCCTTCATGCCCAGGCTGCTCCGACTGAACTCCAGTGTGCTGCACACATTCAAATGGCACACCCACGAGCAAAACACTCCAGAGCAAGAAGTTCTGGAGTTTATTCATGTACATTGATTGTACGGGTAGACGTGCCCAGAGTCAGCTTGTTGCTTCACAATTTTTTCTTGTGATCTCCTTTCGAGGAGAAACCTTCTCATATATCAGTCTTCTTTATGTGTGGCTACCCTCTAACATGTAGGGGAAAATGTTTCTGAGTCTAAAAGGAAAAACCGAGGCCTTTGCATTGTGTTGGATTCTCCCTATAGCTCTGGCTTTAAGCAGCCATCTCTCCCAGAGACATCATATACCCGCTGCTGCCCAGACTGGCATTTTGGGGCTCTTTAATTTACATTTGTTGCC
>NW_005844152.1:5450-7401 GCF_000455745.1 Alligator sinensis | reverse complement strand
CCCAGTTACGAGTCCATGTTTAGTTACTTTTCTGTTCGAACCTACAAAACCCCAGTGTCCCCCCAGGAGTGTGGATTGAAACCAAAGCCTGCTGGAGCCCAGGGTGCAGTGGTGACTCACAGGAGGAATATCCCCTGCCGTGCCCCGCTGGGGTGGCTGAGTCCTGGACGGGGACTGGAAAATCACGAGGCTGGGCCAAGCCAGGGGCTCCCGTCCCTGCCCAGAGGGCAGGTTCTGCTCAGCTGGATGTGGGCCTGGGATGCCCCTGTAGAAACCCTTGCTCCTCCTGTCTCCTGCAAGTGAGTGTCCCGCTGGGGAGAGCTCAGCATGTGGAATGAGGGGGCTCTCCCTGTACTGCAAGTGGCTTTGACCATCCTGGTGCTCTGCATGGCCAGCTGGGTGCACAGGGCCAGCTAGGCCCAGAGGAAGTCCCATTCTCTATCCAGCTCCTCTCTTGGGGGCACTTGCACTGGGCACAAGCTCAGGCAGCTACAGAGAGATCAGGGTGGTGGGGCACATGCAACTCTCCCCTGGGCAGACAGCAGGGGCTGGGAGGGGTCTGCTAAAGAGGGCAGACAGCAGGGGCTGGGAGGGATCCGCTAATGGGAGAAATTCCTTGTCCTGATGAAGCGATGGCAGGGAGAGCAACAGCCCAGAGGAGATGGACAGAAAAACTCCCACCAGACAGCACCATATGTGCAATCTTATAGTCCTGCAAACCATGTCCCAGTACAGCTATTAATTCAAGACTGGAAGAATACACCCAAGTGAAATCTTGGCAACTGAATATCTCACTTCTGTGTAACCAGGGCAAATTTTGCACTAGAGAAAAGAACTCAAACTATTCCACTGAGCATAATATGACAACTCCCACCAGACAGCAGGTACCACAATATGACAAACCAGCAGGTACCATAATATGACAAACTCCCACCAGAAAGCAGATACCATGGATGGGGTCAGCGGAGATGGGACACGGGGTCCTGCCTTTCACCAGTTCCAGTCTGGTCCCAGTGACCAAACCCTTCCAGCCCTGCACCCCTCTTTAGTCCCTTTGTGCACAGAGTGGATGGGATTCCTCCGCGCGCAGCCTTCCTGCCCACCCTCAGCACCCAGTTGCTGCCTCTGTCTGCGGGGCTGGGTGGTCACAGGAGGCTGGGCAGAGGGGCAGAGAGAGCAGATGGGTTCACAGTCCTGAAGGTTGCCTGGGATTCGGGTGCACAGGTCCTGACTTTGTCCCAGATGCTCCATGTACCGCACTGCACAGCACTGTACGGCTCTGGGGCTCAGCTCCCACCTGTGACATGGGGAGAACAGCCCTGCCCAGGTGCCCTGGGTGTGAGGGGGAAATGCAGAGGGGAGAGGAGAAGTCAGGGTTTGGGAACCATCTGGGAGATGAGCTGCGGGAGCCCTGGGGTGGTTGAGCCCAGGAGACAGGGCTTCCCCCTGGGGTGGGTCCCTGGGAGCAAAACTGACTCCTGTGTGGATGTGGACCCTGGGCTCCCCCCTCCCCCCAGCACCACCCAGCTGCCATGGGGCCAGTGCAGGTGCTGGGGCCAAGCACCGACTCTGCTGCAGCCGGGACAAGTGTGGAGCGGAGCCCTGCTGAGCCCGGCTTTACCTGGCGACAGATGACACCGCGCAGCCCCGATGCTGATTGGTCTGCGGGGCTGGTGCTGTCCTCTCCCCGGGGCTGGGCAGCGTCCTGGGGAGCTGGTGCTCGGAGCCGGGCAGAGCAGGTCTCATTTAGGGACATCGAGGGGTGTCAGCTCCGTGTCCTGCGCAGCGATGGGGACCGGGGGGATGCCGGGGGCCGGGAGGCGCTGGGCCGGGGCTGTGCTGGTGGCACTGGCGGTGCTGGGAGCCCACGTGGCTCGTTGCACGGAGCCCCCAGGTGAGCAGGGCTCGGGGCGGGTCCGGCAGGACCTCGAGCCGCGGGCGCTCCGGGCTT
>NW_005844152.1:0-1508 GCF_000455745.1 Alligator sinensis | reverse complement strand
CATGGGTAGGCAGAGCTGCCACTGCCTTGACTCTGGGCATTTTCTCTCCTCTGCTAAAAGGCAGTGACCCTGGGTTCGGAGGTGCCAGTCCCAAGGGGGTGGGGGCACCTGAGTGTAACCCACTGTGGAACTTCATGGGGATGAGGTATCGGGGGCTTTCTGCCCCAAACCTCTCTCCTCTGTCCTGTTGCTTGTCTGCTGGCACAGAATCAGGTTTGCCCCTGGGAAAACTTAGTATCCCAGCAGACCTTAATTTCAGCTGCCCTTGTCTCTGACTTTGTTGCTCCAACACAGGAAACTTTGGCAGCTGGTGGGTCAGACTGATTTTGTTCAGCCCAATATAATGTAGATCCTCAGCCTTGCAGGTGTGAAAGTCCTGCAGGTGTCAGTTGTTCTGGACTCACCATTACCCTAGACAGTCAGGGAGGGATGTGGAACAGGGGAAGGATTGTCTCACCTATGACAGACCCAGGGAGAAAATGTCCCCCTGCATTGTGACTGGCAGAGAGGAGCATAACAGACCTTTCCTGCAGTCAGGAGATGAGGAGCAGCAGCAGAAAGGGGAAAGCACTGCTCATGGCTCTGCTCCCTGTGAGGCCAATGCAGCTTTCACGCCTACCTGGGAACTAGTGGAAGCTGCTCTTGCCATATTTCTCCCATATACTGCTCACTGCAGTATCTTGCAGGTGGAGTTTTTGGTATTATTTTTTCTTCCTTAAGGAAAAGTCCCTGCAGTCTGAGAGGATAGTACATTTTCTCTTGCACCCATGCTTATCGGAATCAGTTTCCTTCTTTATGATACTCCTCGCCACCTCCTTCTTCCCTAAATTTTCAATTGCAGTTTTTGGCAGAAAAGAAAAACATAGCAAGGGCTCCTCCAAAATGTGCACAGCCATGGTCTGGTCTATGGGTGTACTGAACACTTGATTCAGCCCGCATCTCCCTGCCTGCCTTCGGTCATATCGTGAAGATACAGACACACCTTCCTAGGTGAATCTGTGGCTCACACAAGTGTGACCCTGGTATAATTCATCCTCGCTGAATGTTCACAGGAAACAGAGACCAACCACAGAGTGGTGAATCCAGTTCAGGGAAATATCTACACGTGCACACAGTGAATCCCTCTACCCAGCCCTGTTTGGGTGAGCCTGTCATTGGGTTTTTAATGGGGGATGTGGGGTCCCTAATGGGGTCTGCTCTGCACCTCAGGGCTAGGGCAGGATCTCTGATCTCAGAGGGGCTGCCTCTGGTGAGACTCTCACCATGTTTTTCCTTGTTTTCCAGGCCGTCCCGTTCCCCAGCCAACAGGTAATTTCCATCTCTGTCCACCCCTATGAAGCCCCCTCCCCCTCAGGGCCACAGGCTGTACAGGGAGTCCATGGAGCGGCTGTCCCTGCCCTTTCACCCCAACACTTGCCCAGCCCAGACTGGGTGGGAACTGGAACATGGAGCATTTGCAGTGAGGAATAGGAGGAGTCTCCATCTCCCTCATTAATGCCATTTGGGCC
>NW_005844151.1:13902-14525 GCF_000455745.1 Alligator sinensis | reverse complement strand
AACAAACCATTTTTGCCCAAAATATGTCCTCTGCAACCTGAGACCTGCTGACCAGGCCCTCCATCAGTACAGCCACAGCTGCACCTCCAGCAAGTCCCATAGATAAGCACATAGCAGAGCCTTCATGGGGCAGCACCCCATCCCACGACACCACCCCACAAGCACATCTTCAAACCACCCAGCACCCCAACAGACCCCAGGCTGCCAGCACTGCCCAGCACATGCTACCAGAGACACAGTGTTGCCAGGCACAGCCAGGGAGGGCAGCAGCCTCCTGCTGGTGGCCAAGCAACTCCTGCCCCGCTGCAGCTCTTCACGGTACCCAGCCCTTTCTGCCTCACCTGCCAGGCCTCAACGGAGCTCATACCACTTAGGGAGGCTGCCCCGAGGTCCCAGAGGGAACCTCAGTTCAATCTAGCTGCCTAGTCCCTCTCGTGCCCAGCTGGGCACTCGGTTGGTTGGCAGCCAGCTCCTCCCAGCTCTTGATGTCTGCATCTGTTTTTTCGAGGTATGCCTCCAGTGTGTCCTTCTGGCGTTTCATCTGGCCGCTGCACGATCTCAGGCCACTATTAAGCTGAGACTAGAGAATTTGTTTTGAGACTCAAGGGTCAGGCACCTGCACA
>NW_005844151.1:13235-13889 GCF_000455745.1 Alligator sinensis | reverse complement strand
CAGCAGTTGGTGCTTGAGGACCACCAACTCATAGAAGACCCCCACAACTCCTGGCCCACAGCCTCCTCGTCTCAGGCAGGCATATAACAACAGGACTTTGCTGACCTGGCCCATCTGTCCCTCATTTAAAAGGAGCAAACTGCTCTGAATGCATGTCAAAAGTAACTGAAGCTGACTTCCAACTCCAAAATCTTCTAAATGTGCAATGTACTGATCTCTCAACTGCTGTTTAACCCCACCTTGCATCGTAAGGACATGTACTGCCATTGCTTTCCTCCTCTCTCTGTGGTAGGTTAGCATGTTTTTGGTGGTTTTGCACGATGTGCCTTGTCGTTGTGCCACAGGGTTGTTTGTGTAGCTTTAGGTGCAAGTCAGACAGGAACTTGTACAGTATGGTTTGGATAAGGGCAACTATCTCAAGCAGAAGGTTGGCCTGGATGAGCCGTGGAGGTCCCTTCCAGCCCTACACAGAAAATTCAGCATAACCTCCCTGGGCCCCTCATCTGGCCCCTCACTTTTGCCCGCCACCCCTTGATATTATACTTGATATGCTGCTTCAGGAGGATGCCTTTGGGTACCTGGGGGCCAGCTGAGGGTTCCTTGCTTCCCTCCTACCTATCCTCAGACTATTAGTCTAGCAAGCCTATGTGGTCA
>NW_005844151.1:10140-12492 GCF_000455745.1 Alligator sinensis | reverse complement strand
TTCTCCGCCCATCCTTGTAACCTGTCAAGGTCCGACTGTAGCCTGTTGCTCCCTTCTATTGTGCCCACATCCCCCCACATCTTGGTATCATCAGCAAATTTGAACAGGGTGCTTTGCACCCCCTCATCCAAATCACTGATGAAGATGTTGAACAGGGCGGGCCCGAGGACCGAGCCCTGCGGGACCCCACTGCCCATGTCCTTCCAGGCCGAGAAGGACCCATCCACTACCACCCTCTGGGTGTGGCTCTCTAGCCAGTTGGCGACCCATTGGACTGTGTGGGTGTCTACGCCACAGTCCCCCAGTTTCCTAATGAGAACGGGGTGAGAGACAGTGTCGAAAGCCTTCCGGAAGTCCAGGAAGACTATATCCACTGCTACCCCTGCATCCAATGATTTAGTGACCTGATCGTAGAAGGCCACCAGGTTGGTCTGACGTGACCTGCCGCTGATGAACCCGTGCTGGTTGCCCCTGAGCATGCATTTTCCTGCTGGCCCCTCCTGGATGTGTGCCAGAATAATTTTCTTGAACAGCTTGCCCAGGATCGAGGTAAGACTGACTGGCCTATAGTTTCCCGGGTCCTCCTTCCTCCCCTTTTTGAAGATGGGAACCACGTTGGCCCTCTTCCAGTCCTCCGGCACCTCTCCAGAGCACCATGAGTGCTCATAAAGCTGCGCCAGGGGACTCGCAATGACCCCGGCCAGTTCCTTTAGAACTCTAGGGTGGAGATCATCCGGACCGGCTGACTTAAAAACGTCCAGCCCCTCCCGCCGCTCCCTCCAGCAGCTCCCTAACTAGATTCTCACTTCACTTGGGCTCAGGTGTGCCTCCCTCGGGGCCCGATGGGGGCCTAGCAGGGAGGTGGCAGTTCTGGTCCTTACTGAGGAAGACAGAGGCAAAGAAATCATTAAATATGTTGGCTTTGTCGTCTGGTGTGACAACCAGATTCCCCGTCGCGTCCTGCAAGGGCCCCACATTACCCGGGGCCTTCTTTTTACTCCCTATGTATTTAAAAAAGGACTTCTTGTTGCCAGAGGGGAGAACACCCTGGAGGTAGCCAAGCCCTTCTCCTACCTCAGTAACCACCTCTTAATGAGGAGATCTAGCAGAGAATCCAGTGTGCAAGTGCCTCCTTTGGACAACTGTTTTGAGATGTCTTTTTGTGTAACCCGGGCGGTACTCCAAGAGGTACCCCCTCTCCAACTGAAGGGATCAAAGCAGGTGAACAAGCGCTGTAGGAAGTGTAGGGACTCTCCTCCCCCTAAAGAGCAGAGCCAGACCACCAATGGGGACTTAACCATATACCTTTTAATGAGAGACCAGTACTGGGAACATGACAGGCATAAAACAGGGGGTATAGGGGACACTGCAACGCTCCAAGGAGGCACGATGCAACAAAGGTTAGACGCTTACAATCATGGACATATTCATCCAGTTGACAAAAGACAGGGTTAACAAAATATAAAACGCAAACAGCATAACAAACAATACTGGTTGGGGAAATATAAAAGGCACAAAATACAAAATGTCAAATGACAAGGAATATAGGGCCTAGGTACCTGGAGGGGGAGGAAGGGGGAAAACACAATGACCCCTCTTTACTGCAACAAGGATTTCTGTCTGTTACTTCACTCACCCCAGCTGGGACTTAAACACAGATCTCTCATGTGGTAGGCAGAAACTCTACCACATAGCCAGCACTGCTAGTACTACTCCAAGCTGCTAGGGGTCCTGGCCTTCCTGGAGCCCCTGCCTCACGTGGAGCTGCCTGGCCTCTTATTGGAGGAGCTGAAAGCAGAGCTGGGTATCTCTCAGGTTGCTGCTCAGATTCTTGCTGGAGCTGGGGAGCCTCTTCTGCTGGCGATATCATTGGCTCGGTCAGCCAGGCCTGCGGACTGAAGGAGCAGGATTCAAACCTGAAGGAGAAGGGGAAGATGAGGGCGGGGGAAGCTGTGGACCACCAAACCATGTGGCACCCACAAGGACAGCCCAGCCTGAAGGAGGAGAACATTGGGAACCTGCAAGCCATGGGGCAGTCAGCACTATAGCACAGGTAAGAAAAGAGAAGGTAAGAAATAAGGGGCCCCTTGGGACTCGGAGCAGGGGGGCAGCAAAGGCACCTGTCACAGGGCTCAAGTGCCTATATACTAATGCTAGGAGCATGGGAAACAAGCAGGATGAACTAGCGCTCCTGCTTGCACAAAACACCTATGACTTAGTAGGTCCAACGGAAACCTGGTGGGATTCGTCCCACGACTGGGCGGTACATATTGAGGGTTATAGATTGTACAGAAAGGACAGGGTGGGCTAAAAAGGGGGAGGGGTTGCACTCTATGTCAATGAGCAATATAC
>NW_005844151.1:7669-8579 GCF_000455745.1 Alligator sinensis | reverse complement strand
GTGGGGTCCCGCAGGGTTCGGTCCTTGGACCGATACTCTTTAATGTCTTCATCAGTGACTTGGATGAGGGAGTGAAATGTACTCTGTCCAAGTTTGCAGATGACACAAAGCTATGGGGAGATGTGGACATGCCGGAGGGCAGGGAACAGCTGCAAGCAGATCTGGACAGGTTGGACAAGTGGGCAGAAAACAACAGAATGCAGTTCAACAAGGAGAAATGCAAAGTGCTGCACCTAGGGAGGAAAAATGTCTAGCACACCTACAGCCTAGGGAATGACCTGCTGGGTGGCACGGAAGTGGAAAGGGATCTTGGAGTCCTAGTGGACTCCAAGATGAACATGAGTCGGCAGTGTGACGAAGCCATCAGAAAAGCCAATGGCACTTTATCGTGCATCAGCAGATGCATAACGAATAGGTCCAAGGAGGTGATACTTCCCCTCTATCGGGCGCTGGTCAGACCGCAGTTGGAGTACTGCGTGCAATTCTGGGTGCCGCACTTCAAGATGGATGCGGATAACCTGGAGAGGGTCCAGAGAAGGGCCACTCGTATGGTTAAGGGCCTGCAGACCAAGCCCTACGAGTAGAGACTAGAGAAACTGGACCTTTTCAGCCTCTGCAAGAGAAGGTTGAGAGGCGACCTTGTGGCTGCCTATAAGTTCATCACGGGGGCACAGAAGGGAATTGGTGAGTATTTATTCACCAAGGCGCCCCCGGGGGTTACAAGAAATAATGGCCACAAGCTAGCAGAGAGCAGATTTAGATTGGACATTAGGCAAGCTAGCAGAGAGCAGATTTAGATTGGACATTAGGAAGAACTTCTTCACAGTTCGAGTGGCCAGGGTCTGGAACGGGCTCCCAAGGGAGGTGGTGCTCTCCCCTACCCTGGGGGTCTTCAAGAGAAGGTTAGATG
>NW_005844151.1:3757-7621 GCF_000455745.1 Alligator sinensis | reverse complement strand
CCTATGCAGGGGGTCGGACTCGATGATCTATTGAGGTCCCTTCCGACCCTAACATCTATGAATCTATGAAACATTGGGGCAGCTGTACATGTTTGATCGCTCTTGGGACTGAAAGCTTGTTTGGGGAACACTGCTAGTGGTGTCAAGGGGTGGCACAGAATTAAGGTGCTGAGTATATGGTACCACAATCATGCTGTTTCTTTACCTTTTACTTGTTCCCTCCCTTTGCCCATTGACTTGTGACCCTAATCCCTGTGATTTTCTACATACAAGTGGGATATTCAAAGGGCCCCTGGGCTGCCACAGGCCAGTAAAACTGGAGGTTTTTACTTTGTTGGGTGGGGAGAGGGTTCTCAATAGATAGCAGTAAACCTGACACTGGCTGCCAGATGTGGGAAGTGCAGCTGGGCTCGAAATCACCACCTCCAACTTCACCTTCCTCAGCAGGCCATTGGGTCTCCGGAATCTGAACCATGGGTGGAAGTGGAGGCCTGACCTCATCAGCAGGGTCTCAGCTGGACTCTCCCATGTTCCCAGTCACTTGCTGGAGCTGCTGTGGGAGAAAAGCAGACATTTGGCCTTTCTCTTGGCAGCAAATGAGGCTGGCTGCGCCCCCACATGGGGCCTGACCCATTTTGGAGAGTGGGAGCCTTAGTGGACTTTTGTGGGCCGTGACAACAAATGCTTATGCACCATCTCTTTTCTTCATAAGACTGTCACAAAGAAGTGGGAACTGCATGTGGGAAGCAGGCTTTGAAGTCAGGCCTTCTCAAGAGACATCAGGGGACCTTAACTGATCTGCACCCATGTTCCCCTCTTGGAAAGCGGTGGTTTGGATTCCAGTTCTTTGACGCACACTCCCTCACTACACACATTGCCGCCAAACTCCACCACCCCTTAGAAATTCAACAAGAAACAGTCACATTCAACAGTGTCATACTCTCATTCCCTCCCTTCTTTCTGTGGCCACCTCCAACAACAAGACAAACCAGCCGTCCTGCCAAAAACCTGAGGCTCATTCAAAAGTCACAAGTTTATTTTCTTAAACGCTGTAATATAGGGAAGGGGCGGAGGCAGATTTATACACTGGGGGATATAAGTAGGGTCTTTTCTGCAGGATGGCTTACTAACCTCTAGTAGTAACTCCTACAGGACACTCATGAAGCCAAAGGGCTTTGGCACTAGCAGGGAAGCCTCAGTATTCCCAAAGAAAGATTGCAACATACTGCACTTCAGCCAGAGGATGCCTTCATACTTTCCCCACTTTCCAGGCAGGCCATGTCACAGGCTGCACCTCCTTTACCTCAACTATTGCACTGAACCCAGAAAAGAGACTCTACTTGCCCGTGGCCAGAGGTACATTCAAAAGCGCAGGGTCCTTGGCTGCACAGCAGGACATGGGTGTGATGCCTTGAATGTGACCAACTCCTGCTCCTGAGGCTTAGCAAAAACCCTTTCTGTATTGCTGACTGAATTAGGGACATTCCCGGATCGGGATGCACTGATGCTTGGCCAGTTTGGAGGAGAGAAGGAAGCATTTCCCACACTCTGTGCATTGGTGTGGTTTGTTCCCTGTGTGGATGAGCTGGTGCAAGGACAGGTTGAAGGATCGAGTGAAGCTCTTCCCACATTCCGAGCACTCATGTGACTTCTCCCCCATGTGGATGAGCCTGTGTTTGGTCAGGGTGGACAACAGGATGAAGCTCTTCCCACACTCCAAGCACTGATGTGGCTTCTCCCCCGTGTGGATAAGCTGGTGCCGGACCAGGGAGGAAGATAGGGTGAAGCTCTTCCCACACACACAGCACCAATGTGGCTTCTCCCCAGTATGGCTAAGGTGATGCAGGCGCAGGGCAGAGGAGTGGGTGAAGCTCTTCCCACACTCCAAGCACCGATGTGGCTTCTCCCTCATGTGGATAAGGCGGTGCAAGCGCAGGTCAGAGGATCGGGTGAATCTCTTTTCACACTCCGAGCACTGATGTGGCTTCTCCCCTGTGTGGATAAGCTGGTGCCGGACCAGGGAGGCAGATTGGGTGAAGCTCTTCCCACACTCCGAGCACCGATGCGGCTTCTCCCCCGTGTGGATAAGGTGGTGCAGACGCAGGGCAGAGGACTGGGGGAAGCTCTTCCCACACTCCAAGCACCGATGTGGCTTCTCCCTCATGTGGATAAGGCGGTGCAAGCGCAGGTCAGAGGATCGGGTGAATCTCTTTTCACACTCCGAGCACTGATGTGGCTTCTCCCCTGTGTGGATAAGCTGGTGCCGGACCAGGGCGGAGGATTGGGCGAAGCTCTTCCCACACTCCGAGCACTGATGCGGCTTCTGCCCCGTGTGGATAAACTGATGCAGGCGCAGGGCGGAGGATTGGGTGAAGCTCTTCCCACACTCAGAGCACCGATGCGGCTTGTCCCTCACATGGATAAGCTGGTGCTGGGCAAGGTTACCGGATCGGTTGAAGCTTTTCCCACATTCCGAGCACTGATGTGGCTTCTCCCCTGTGTGGATAAGCTGGTGCCGGGCAAGGGCGGAGGAACGGGTGAAGCCTCCGAGCACTGATGTGGCTTCTCTCCCATGTGGATAAGCTGATGCCGGACCAGGGCGGAGGACTGGGTGAAGCTCTTCCCACACTCAGAGCATGAATGTGGCTTCTCCCCTGTGTGGATAAGCTGGTGCTGGGCCAGGTAGGTGGATCGGGTGAAGCTTTTCCCACACTCTGAGCATTGATACGGCTTCTCCCCCATGTGGATAAGCTGATGCCGGACCAGATGGGAGGAACGGGTGAAGCACTTCCCACAATCCGAGCACTGATGTGGCTTCTCTCCCATGTGGATAAGCTGGTGCTGGACCAGGGCAGAGGACTGGGTGAAGCTCTTCCCACACACCAAGAACCGATGTGGCTTGTCCCCCGTGTGGATAAGCTGGTGCTGGACCAGGTAGTTGGATCGGGTGAAGCTTTTCCCACACTCCAAGCACCGATGTGGTTTCACCCCGGTGTGGATGAGCTGGTGTTGGGTCAGATTGGAGAATTGGGTGAATCTCTTGCCACACTCTGAGCACTGATGTGGCTTCTCCCCTGTATGGATACGCTGGTGCTGAGCCAGGCTGGAGGAGTAAGTGAAGCTCTTCCCACACTCTGAGCACTGATGTGGCTTCTCCCTTCTCTGCATGCACCAGTGCCTGGCCAGGGTGGAGAGCTGCCTGAATCTCTTCCCACACTTGGTGCAGTGGTTCCACACACACTGGTGTTGGGACAGGTCTTGCCAGGAAGTGAAGTTCTTCCTGCACTCGGTGCAGTGGTGCATCTTCCTGCCCAGGTGGATGCGCCCGTGCTGGACAGGGAGAAAAAAAAATGGGTGAAGGTCTTGCCACACGACACAGCTGCGCCTGATGCTTCACTCTCTGCACATGCAGGTACTTGACCAGGTCTGTGGTGTATACAAAGCTCTTCCCCCAATTGGTGAAGCAATGGGGTAGCTCTCCAGAATGGGTTTGGTGGTGACCAACCAGGGGAGAGAGGCAGGTGAAGCTCTTCCCACACTTGTTGTATACTTGGGAATTCTCCCCAGTGTAGCTTATCTTGAAGAGCTAGGAGTGATGGGCACTTAAAGGTTTTCCTGGACTTGGGGCCAGGGTGGGCTCTGCCCCTGTGCTAGGCAGTGAGCTTCTGCTTCCCTCGGAGGCCCTCCCACTGCCTTGACTTGGTTGCAGTGCTTTTTTCCAGTGGCTCTTTAGGTCTCTCAGCTCCACAAATTCTTCCCTGACCCCAGGGCTCTTTCTAGGTTCTACCCCTTCTCCATAGTTTCATAGTAGTTTCATAGGAGCTAGGGTCAGGAGGGACCTGAACAGATCATCTAGCCTGACCC
>NW_005844151.1:404-2759 GCF_000455745.1 Alligator sinensis | reverse complement strand
GTCATAAAAGGCAATTAGGTTGGTCAGGCAGGACCTGCCTTTGATGAAACCATGCTGATTGCCCCTGAGCATGATCTCCCCTGCAGGCCCCCCCACAGATGTGCTCCTTGATGATTCTCTCCAAGATCTTCCCGAGCACCCAGGTGAGGCTTATAGGCCTATAGTTACTTGGGTCCTCCTTCCTCCCTTTCTTGAAAATTGGGACCACATTAGCTAATTTCCAATCCTCTGGCACCTGGCCAGATGACCACGAATGCTCATACAGCCGGGCCAAGGGCTCCGTGATGACACCTGCCAGCTCCCTCAACACCCTTGGGTGGAGGGCATCTGGACCTGCAGATTTAAAAATGTCTAGCCCTTCCAGAAGATCCCTAACTACATCTGCACTGACTGAAGGCCTGATAGAGCTATCCACAAGACTGTCCCTACCTCTGGTAGGCAGGATATCCCGGTCCCTGTTCCACTCTCATGCTCAACTGAACATGGTACCCGATTCATCACTACAGTCTCCTTCTGCTTTTGGGGCTTCCCCTGACTCTTGTACCACTGCACTTTCCCATGTCTCAGGGAGTCCACCTCATCCAAATTCCCTGGGGAAGTCCGTGACGGCTCCAGGTCTGAAGACCCTTCTGCAGGATGCTGCTCCTCAGCTCTGCTTAGCAGCCAGGCACCTCCTGCATAGGGATGAGAAACTTCAGATTAGTCCCTGCCCTGCTGGCAAAGGGCACACACTGCTATTCCTTCTGCTGGGATGGGCCTTAGAGCAGGTGTGGACCTTGGCACTTGTGTTCCCTCAAGAAAGCAAGGTCTTCCTGCCAAAACCCCAAGGGAAAGGTCTTGTGCAGGGAATGTCCCCAAGGAGCTTTCCTCTGCTGACAAGTCCCACGTGGCCTCCATGTCCCAGCAGTCTTCAAAGGGTTTAAGGCCTTGGCATGAACCTGAACTTCGACTCTGTACCAAGTCTCAGGCTTCATGACACTGAAGGCCCCAGAGAGGAAACAAAGAGGGGGCAATTCTCATGGATACCATGGGGGATTCACTTCCCCCCACAGCCTGAAATCTTGTGAATCCCATCCATGCCATGGAGTCACTTAATGTAGCCTGAGACCATGCTGAAACTCTTCTTAGGTTCCAGGTCAACCTCAGCAGAATCAGCCAGGGAGAGTCTCAGCTTCTTTCTTGCCCAACAGGAATAGCTACACATAGCCTCTGTACACCATACTGATTTCAACTGGGGACTACAAATCCCATCATACCCTGGGAGAGTGTGTTAGAGAGGTATGGCTACCTTGAGCTGGGGAACAAACTCTTACATTGCTGAGTAGAGTCACATTGCGCGCACCAGCTGCAGGCTCGCCCATCCGGGCTAAGCAGCGGAAGTACAAGAGAGAAACTGCTGCTCAGCACAGGCAAAAGCAGCAACGATAGTGTGACACCACTGACAGTGACTGTATAGAGCAGCCGCAGGGCAGCCCAGAGTTGGCAGTGAGAGAGCCGCAGGGCAGACTGGCAGAGCGGGCTCTGTGCAGCTGCACCAAAAACTGCCCGCCAGCAGCAAGAATGAGGCGCCACTTTTCCACATGCAACAAGAAATAGTTTCTGTCTGGTTGCTGCTGCTCAACCCAGAGAGGCGAGCCAAGAAACGGCACGGGGCACGCGGGGTCGGGGCTGCGAGCACTGGTCCCTGCTGCTACTGCTGCACTGGGGACAGCAGCAGCAGCAGCTGGAAGGGGTCTCCCCAGCCATGCTGAATGCCCAGGAGTAGTAGGATGTTCCAAGGCAGGGCGGAGCAGGCATGGGCTGTGCTGGGGCTGCGTGCTGTTGGCAGTGACAGGGAAGATGCCGCAGAGTGCGTGGGCTCTGGGCTGTTGTGAGATGGGGGCAGGGGTGGGGGGCTCCCATGCAAAATTCAACATATCCTCAAACCATCCCTCACAAAACCCACAGCCACACCCTCCCCAACACACGATCACACATGCCACAAATCACCAACTATGCACACCTGCACGCCTCTGAGGGAAGCACTGCTCACTGCTACGTGCAAACACCACACACACACCCCCCCAGCCACCCTCCCCATCCACACCCCACAGCCCCCAACATACACATACAACCCCACCCATCCTCATAAACCCTCCGTTCCCACCACACCCTCCGCAATATACAAGAGTAAGACTTCATTTTCAGCTAGTATGCAATCACTTCTATATATACACAGCAAAAATAGACATTAATCAGGAAAAATCCCCTTAAAAAAATATAGGGATATATATTTTAATATATATAATAATTAAAATATATTATTACAGATTTTTGATTTTTAGTATATAATATTGGGGGGGGGGGGGGGGTACC
>NW_005844151.1:0-394 GCF_000455745.1 Alligator sinensis | reverse complement strand
GTTCCTCTGGGTCCAAGAAGGCAAACCCTCTTCCCAAAAAGAGTACTTCTCAGGGAAAGGAGAGGAACTTCCAGTGGCAAAGGTCAGAGGTTAGGGGCAGGACTTCAGGTCCCAAAACATTGACCCGGGGGGCAGGGACACCCTTGCATTCCTTGACAGCTCAACAAAACTCATTAAGGGGCCCCCCAACCAAAATAACTGCCCTCTCTTGCATTACAGCATAATATACGGCATCTGAGATCAGCACCCTGGAATGGCGGCACAGGCCAGGCCTGCAGTTTCCAGGTCCCCCTGGCACTCTGGCCATGGAGCTTTACTGACACCAGTTGGGTGATGGAAAAAGCCACAACTCACCTGGCAGTGGGTCCTCTGATCTTGAGATTTCTTCACGGTC
>NW_005844150.1:12650-14603 GCF_000455745.1 Alligator sinensis | reverse complement strand
GACCTGGAGAGTATCCTTCTGGAGCGTTTTAGACAGCTTTATCTAGTAGAAAGAAGTAAGGGTTTCTCTAGGGAAAGTAAGTTTTCTGTTGATTTTTCTAAACATATCTGTAGAAAGAGAAAATGGTTCGGCATTATAAACCCCAGTTTAAATGAATGTGACAAAAGGAACATACAGCAAATCACAGGTAAAATCATGGACCTTGTCAAAGAATATATTGATCAGAAAGAGCAACAAAAAGTGGATTATAATCGAGGTTACTTTTATGAAATACTGAATGAAATTAAGGCACCTATAAACTCTCTACCCAGCACCTCAAAATACACCTTCAATGCAGAGTACGAAATAGAGCTATGATTGTACCTATGCAAAAGGGCAGCACAAAGGTTTGAAGATATGCACGCAGCCTTTAAAAAAGCAAACGATCCAGCTTCGTACCTGGAAAGCAAGAGAGAAGATTTCTTCAAGTGCTTTCAGATTTCCTGCCAAGGCGCCACCTCCATCACAACGTTGGCTGATTTCTTATGTGCCAAGCTGTGTGCAGCACTTCTCCAGGCAGTGTACGACAAGACTGCCATTGACATCGCCGGTGAGATGAGGGCCAACTATCCAGCCTTCAATGGCAACCGATCCAAACTAGAAGCCTATGTTCTGAAATCCCTGGCAGAAGAGGAAAACTTTGACAAGTACCGGCAGTACATTCACTTCCCAAAGGACTTCATAGAGGGTTTTATCAAAAAGTGCGTTGAGGATTATTGTTTCGATAAAAGGAATCCAAGACTGAAGAATGTCTTAAGTATTTCTCTTGATACTTTGCACTCTCGTGTTGTCTCAGCTATTGATGACTCTACTAGGGTGGTGAAAGACAGAAGGGGCAATGTATCCTCATGGCTGGATGAGTTCTGCACTGGACTTGGAGGAGATCTGTGCTTTCCAAGAAGTGATCTGAAAAGCATTGAACACCAGGAGATTACAGATATAGAATTTCTAAAGAAAGCAATGAATGAAGCATTGGATCCAGTGACAGAAAAGCTAAGAAAGGGCTTTCCTGTCACTGGTCTGCACTCATTGAGAAAGGAGCCACACAAAATCCTAGCTGAGCAGCTGGGTGGGTGCTGGGAGCAGTGTCCCTTTTGCAGAGCTGTGTGCACCAACACCATAGCTGATCATGATGGAGACCACAGTGTTTCCTTCCATCGTCCTCAAGGTGTGAATGGATGGCACTGGTCCACAACAAACCATCTTGTTACTGATATTTGTTCCAGTCTTGTAGCAAGCGATTGCAATCTCATACTTAGTGGTGATCGCGAGTACCCATACAAGAAGTACCGAGATGCAGGACATCCATATAACACCTGGAACATCACACCTGACACATCGGTGCTGCCTTACTGGAAATGGTTTGTGTGTCATTTCAGGGAAGATTTGGAAAAGCAGTACAGTAAAAAATTTGAAGGCAGAGGTGAAATCCCTTACCTGTGGAAAACAATTACAAAGACGGCTGTTCTTTCAGAGGTGGAAGCCTTCTTAAAGTAGTCAGAACAAAGACTATAAAAGTTTAGAATCAAGGAAACCGGATTGCAGTTAGAAACCATAAGAAAAGAACTTAATTTTCCAATATCGCCATTAATCGTATTGTGTTTTAGAAAGCTCGTTAGATAAGCAAAGCTGTAGCCTAAATTTTTATAGTGTGCAGAGATCTATACCATAATTCCTTTCATTGTGCAGGTGTGGGGCTGCTTCTCCAGACTACAATGTCAGAGTCCTGCAGTTTCCCCAAGTACAGAAATCTAACTCACGTATGTGTTCATGTACTAAAATCTTCCCTGCTGTGAGCGTATTAACATGGACAACTAAAAGCAGCAACGCAAAGAGCAAGGAAAGGCAATAGTAAATACTAACATTATAAAAAGTAGGATATGATACAATACTGCTTCACATTTGCTCTTCTGA
>NW_005844150.1:11325-12157 GCF_000455745.1 Alligator sinensis | reverse complement strand
AGCCCCTCACAAAAGGGCGGGAAGCCGTCCCCGCAGCACCTCACAAAATGGGAGGAAGCCGTCCCCTCAGTATCCATAGATTTCATAGACATTCGGGCTGGAAGGGACCTCGGAGGTTCATCGAGTCCCGTCCCGCGCCCCAGGGGCAGGAAGTCAGCTGGGGTCACAGGATCCCAGCAAGATAGACGTCCAGATGTCTCTTGAAGGAGTCCAGAGCAGGTGCCTGCACCACCTCCGAGGGGAGTCTCTGCCAGGCCTTGGGGGCTCGGACAGTAAAGACGTTTTCCCTTATGTCCAGCCGGAAACAGTCCTGGAGGAGTTTGTGACCGCTGGGCCTCGTCACCCCTGGGGCGCTCCGGTGAACAGGCGTCCCCCCGATCCTGCTGCACGCCCCGATGTACCGTGTGACCATGTGACCGCCACCATTTGCAGTCCTGTCCCCAATTAACAAGACCTATTGACAACAACTTGGTGTGATGTTTTCACCAAAGAACATGGCAATAGGCCTAGCTAAATTCCTCCCAGTGCCTTGCTCCTCATTTGCTTACTGTTTTCTCCGGTGAATATCTCTATTAAATAATTTCATAACCAGTCTATTGGTCTTGACCCTACCTTTGTCTCTCAGGCCCGCAGGGCCAACCTCCAGTTCACTGACACCACGGCCAACTTCCCGGTGTTGTGCTGAGGTGCTTGGGGATTTGGGATTTCCCAACCTCCTTCTTGCCTGCTGTCGCTCTCGGTGTTCAGGCCATAGAGCACCTTTGTAGTCTCAGTTATCTTCCTTGAGGTACGGGCAGTCCTCGGACTTACGACACAATTGGTTCCTGAAAAC
>NW_005844150.1:10884-11244 GCF_000455745.1 Alligator sinensis | reverse complement strand
CCAGAATTTTGCACTCAATCAATTATAGATGAGTAATATAGGTTACATGCTTATGTTTATATTGTAAATAGCCATCATATTGATTTGGAAAGACTTCTTTGAGGCGACGTTCCTGGACTTTTTGAAGGGCTCTTGGCTGGAGTCGTCTCAGGAGTCCTGGCTGCAGGCTAGATTCAAAGTCCCTCCAGGGGAGTTCTGCAGCTCTTTAACCAGGCAATGTCATTATTTTTGGTCACTATCTTTGCCTACGACACAGACTTCATCACCCTCACCTTTCATCCATCTCCAGCTGTCTGCGGGTAACGCTGGAGTCTGTGGCCTTTACAGGTCTGTGCCCTCTAAAACAAATCCAAACCTTGA
>NW_005844150.1:7956-10424 GCF_000455745.1 Alligator sinensis | reverse complement strand
CTCGCGACTGCCCCAGCCTCTTGCCAACATGCGACGTCCACTTGGGAGCATGAACCCCCTGATAGACACAGAGACTCGCAGGCATTGCCTCCTGTTTGTGGCACCTTTTTGCCTTGACACTGCTCTCGTTACACTCCTGTACCAATTAGCATAGGTCGTGCCACCATCCCACTCGCCCCGCTCACCCTCCAGCCTCCCAGCTCAGACTCACTGCCTGCTCCCTGCAGGGGCAACGGGGCAGCCTTGGGCACCAGGATGCGCTTCACTGAGGGCCTTTGCCTTGGACTAAGCATCCCAGGAGCAGGGGAAATCTCTCCCGAGCAATGCACATGTCAGTGGAGAGCGGAGCCAAGTCCTGAGCTGGAGGGCTTGGCTTGGTGTGTGCCAGGCTGGGCTTCTCTTCCCAGCTCGATGCTCACTTGGGAAAGGAAGGGGCAATGGATGCCCACTGGAGCCCAGGCAGCTGGCATAGCTCCTCACTGCTGCTGTGTGCTTCACCTGCCTTTGTGGGGTGCGGGGTGTCTGCTTTCTGGGCAGGGAGAAGACAAAGGATGCCCTCCTGGAGCTGAAGGCCGCACTGGAGAGCAGCCCCAAGGTGGTGGCTCACTACCCCGTGGAGGTGCGCTTCGCCCGGGCAGACAGCATCCTGCTCAGCCCCTGCTTCCAGCGCGACAGCTGCTACATGAACATCATCATGTACAGGTGGGATCCGGTGGGTGGAGGCGCGGGTCGGGGGATGCAGCATGTGACGCTCCCCAGAGCGGTGGCTGTTAGGGGGAGGGAGGTGGAAGGACCAGCCTGGGTACTTAGCCCCACGTTGCCTCAGGGGGAAGCCCCCAGCCTTCCCCAGTTCCCCAGCTGGGTTCCCAATGCCTAGCTCCCTTCCCCAGCAGCAGTGAGGACCATGCACTGGGCAGGAGGAGCAGGGCTGAGTGGGGCTGGGCAGGTAGGATGATCAGCAAGATCAAAGCAGGACCATCTGCAACTAGATCATCCCAGCTAAGGCTTTGTCTAGCCAGGTCTTCAAAACCTCCAAGGATGGAGATGTCACCACCTCTCTGGTGGGATGACCAGCAGCATACTTGCAGGAAGGTGAAGAGCTCATGGGGTTCAAGGGAGGACCTTCAATAGGATGATGGTGCGAAGCGGGGGAGATGTTCCTAGGAGCCAAAGGGAGATGGGGCAAAAGCTGGCATGGTTAAGCTGTGAGCCACATCTCACAAGGCACAGTGGTCCCCTAAAACCTGGGACATATGGACTGCAGTGGGGTCCAGTACCTATTTCTTCTTCTCCCTACATGTGAGCATCACAGACCTTCTCTGCCCTGAGTCCAGGGACCAGCTGTTCGTGGACACTGCTGACCCTGGCTGTGTGAGGCCAGCTTGCCCCTTCCAAGGGGTGAGGACTCTGTATCACCCTGGGCTATAAAGCTTCATATAGCAGTATAACCCAAGGAAGGCAGACATTTAAATCATGCAAAGGGCCCTGGGTATTTGTCAAATGTCAGTGATTAAGACCCCTCCCCAAGGAAAACGCTCTTATTTGAGTGGGGATAGCCTGGTCTCCGCTGATAGCCTCTCCTTAAGACTCATCCCCCTGTTCAGAGCAGGCCTCTGTGCAGCTGTTCACCCCTCGTTAAGGCTGGTTGCATTGGCACTCAGGGGGCAATACCAGACTTGGACTGGACCGGACCTAGTCTGTTTCCAGGCTGGGAAGAACACAGGAAGGACAGGCTGGGTCATTATAGAGCATCTTGATGTGCTTGTGATCTGGAAAATGCCCAGCAAGGTGAAGGTGCATGTATAAACACACACACGCACGCACGCGCATGTCTCAGCTTGGCCCTCACGGCAGCTCCAAATGGGCGAGCGAGTGGTGAGCAGCAGGTGGGGTCTTCTCTTGCAGGCTCACGCCTGCACCCGGACGGACTTTGAGAAGATATACCCCGGCTTCCCGAAGTTCTGCTCCATCCGGGAGAAGCTGGATCCTACAGGGATGTTCCTGAACACCTACCTGGAGAAGGTGCTGTACTGAGGGTGGACGGGGAAGGATGGCAACCCTGGACAGCTGGTGCCATGTGCTCCATTCCTGGAGGCAGGGGCACTGCTCCTGGTACAGCTCCCTTCTACTCCCAGATCCCTTGGGACTGAACCAAATCCTTGTCCAAGAACACTGCTCCCCTGGGGTGGTCCAGCTTTGACCTGGCATAGGAGGAGTGCATCCAGCATCTGTTCAGGGATTTAGATTAGATGACCCTTCAAGTTCCTTCCAGCCTTAGGGCTCTACGATCCTATATGTCTCTTAGCTAAGTTGCTCTTGAGTCTCTGTCTCCTTTGTGTCTTGTACAGCTCCAAGCGCTCATACCTCAATAAAAAATCCTCACTGAGTACCATATTTCTCATGGGCAACACACCCCAGAATAAGACACGCACCTTACTTTTAAAAGGGAGAATAAAGAGCTCTTTCCC
>NW_005844150.1:1525-7938 GCF_000455745.1 Alligator sinensis | reverse complement strand
GGAGAAGAAAGAGCTCTTTCCCTGTAATAAGTTATGGGGCGGCAGCAGCAAGGGTGCTGAGCCAGCTCCGCGGAGATCACTGCAGACTTTACTTTCGGTTTTGTCTGAAACTGCTCTTCCTGTATTCCCCATATCATGCACCCTCCGCCTCCCAGCAGCTGTTTTTGGGGAGGGGGAGATGCGCATGTTGTATGCAGGAAAAGACAGGAGAAACTGTCCCGTTGTGCCGTCGGCTTGTGCGTTCACTCAGGGGCACTGTGGGTGAGGCAGGGCTACAAATGGTTAGAGACTTAGAGAGCTACCCACAGGTTTGTGGATGCTGGACAGGGTGTTGAGAACCTGCAAGGGTTGGATTTGTTTTAGAGGGCACAGACCTGTAAAGGCCACAGACTCCAGCATTACCCGCAGACAGCTGGAGATGGAGGAAAGGTGAGGGTGATAAAGTCTGTGCCATAGGCAAAGATAGTGACCAAAAATAATAGCATTGCCTGGTTAAAGACCTGCCGAACTACCCTGGAGGGACTCTGAACAGGATCTTTCACCACCTGCAGAATAGGACCCCACTAGCAAATAGGCTGCTTCGCCCAGCTCATTGCAAGCAGCGGCAATTAAGCTGCCAGTGAAGAGCAAACCTTGGCCCCTGGCTGTTTCCATGCTGTGCAAGTGTGTGTGCGTGTGTGTGGACAAAGCACGGGGCTTGGCAGCTCCATAGCCATCATGTCACAGGGCAATGCCCTGGCCAGGCAGCTCCTTCCATGGGGCAACCATGGCACAGACATGGTACCTGGTCCCCAAGACGCTGCGAGTGTTGAGGGGCCTGCTGTGTAGAGGTCCTAACCCGAAGGACATGCAGGCAGCAGGGGATGTCGTCCACCCTCTGTATGGTGCCACCTCTTGCCCATCGTGGCAAGGCAGCACCGCCTCGGACCCCACTGCATGCAGCGAACATCAGCCAGCTCCTGGCCACCTGCCTGTGGACCAGGCCACAGGGACCTTTCCCATCCACACTCCTTCGGCAACAGAGACTGGCCGGGATGGAGGCACAGGCTTGTGGTCCTGCTTAGCACTGCTGGAGAGCCAGCGCACTGAGCCCTAGGAACTGGCACAGGAAGCCAGCAGGAGAATTCCCAATTTTATACTGGGATCAAGGCCACAAGCCAAGGGGTACGGAGAGATAAATACAAATCGATCAACGTTAACATTAAGGTACATACAGTTAATGGCTAAATAGCAGATATCAAGCAATAACACTCTGGGATCTTCACTCAAGGAAGCTGGTACCCTCGCACACCTCTGGAGAGCCCCAAGCCAGCCACCAGGCCCGAGAGTGCACAACTGCTGTTCGCACGTCCAAGATGTGCTGCTACAGCGCCTAGTTGTGCCGCAGCTTCCCCTGCTTCAGCTGCTGCTCCCTTTGCTCATTCACCACTTCCTCTTTCCTCCTTCTCTTTCTCTTAGCTGCCAGGGTCTCTGGGAGCTGTAGTTTTCATACAGTTTGCAGTTTTTACAGCTCGGTTCAGATAGCAGAGCAGCTCCTCCTGCTGTCACACACACATATGACAATGAGCTTACACAATGCATTACACCAGCAATGTGTCTAGAGGCCATGCACATGAAGACCTCCTGGCTCAGTTTGGCCTGACTTCCTCCTGCTGTTCTTCCACCTCTCATCGTCATGCCCTCCTGCTCCAGATCTGATGTGTGTGGCATCCTGGCACAGCTCCCTCTCCCTCTCCATCCTCATCCACATCCAGGCTGCCAAGTGGAAGAATTCATACCATATGGACACGGTGTGCAGGGTCCAGCCTGCCGTGAAAATCCTGTTCACCTTTCTGGGGCTGCGCTACAAGGTGCCAGCAGGTGGCTGGAGGCAATGCCAGTGAACACTGAGTAGGCTGATGGCCCACCCACCCCACCCCACAACAGATCTGTTGTGCGCTTTGTACCCCCTTGGGTGCCAACCTCCCAGGCTGGCACCTATCGCAGGTTGCCCTGATCGATTGCCCAGTGCAGGAGGGCACCTGGGCACTGGCTCCAGGCTCCCGTGGTGGAAGCCCAGAATGGGGAGTTCCTGCCGGTTCCTGTCCTAGCAGCTCCACACTTGAAGTACAGGCAGTCCTCCGCTTACAACATTTCGACTTGCAACATTTATAAATTGACACCCCATTTCAACTTTCTGAAGTCAGTTTCGACTTTAGGATGCTTGATCCGATGCGATGCCAAGCCAATGAACAAGTTTGCTCCATTGCCTGTCTCCCTGGAGAACATCTGTCCAAATTTCCTGGGACGCTTTCTTTAAGAAAGCAGACAGGACTGCAGAACAACCTGCAGCCAAGACTCCTGAGACGACTCCAGCCAAGGACCCTTAAAAAAGTCCAGGAAAGTCACCTCAAAGAAGTCCTTCCAAATCAATATGATGGCTTTACAATATAAACATATAAATGTACCTATATTACTCATCTATAACTGACTCAGTGCAAAATTCTGGGTTATTTTGGGTGAAATTAGGGTATCAGGCATTGGTTCAGGGATCGATCCCCCATTTATAACATTGTTCCTATGGGAAAATTGGTTCTCAGTTACAACATTTCATCTTAAAACATGATTTTCAGGAACCAATTGTGTCGTAAGTCCGAGGACTGCCCGTACCTCAAGGAAGATAACTGAGACTACAAAGGTTCTCTATGGCCTGAACACCGAGAGTGACAGCAGGCAAGAAGGAGGTTGGGAAATCCCAAATCCCCAAGCACCTCAGCACAACACCGGGAAGTTGGCCATGGTGTCAGTGAACTGGAGGTTGGCCCTGCGGGCCTGAGAGACAAAGGTAGGGTCAAGACCAATAGACTGGTTATGAAATTATTTAATAGAGATATTCACCGGAGAAAACAGTAAGCAAATGAGGAGCAAGGCACTGGGAGGAATTTAGCTAGGCCTATTGCCATGTTCTTTGGTGAAAACATCACACCCTGTTGTTGTTAATAGGTCTTTTAATTGGGGCGGCTGCCCATCACATTTTTCCAGAGATTTTCAGCTTTCCTCAGACATGTTCCAACTTGCCATTTTGAGGAGACCTTATTTACCCTCATTATACAGGAGAGGTGATAGTACAGTGCCCCAGCCAGACGTTTTGTAATCATAGAATTGGAGAAAATGAGGGTTGAAGGGACCTCAGGAGGTCACATCTCATCCAACCCTTGCTCCAAGCAGGACCAGCCCCAACTACATCATCCCAGACAAGGCTTTGTCTACCCGGGTCTTCAACACCTCCAAGGACGGAGACGCCACCATCTCCCTGGGGAGCCTGGTCCAGCACTTCACCACCCTCCTCATGAGAAAATCTTCTATATATACACTGTCGTGGAAACACACGCAGCATACCTTTGGGTCAGGTCAGCAGAAGCTTTTATTCAAAAGAAACTACAGCTGTAGGGGGGACCCCAAAGTGACATGGATTTCCCAAGCACTTGGAAGGGGTTTCCCCCCCAAGAGCAAAATCAGGAGGCTTATATACTTTTTAACAGTGACTTACAACTCACATGATCATATAGTGGAAGTAGCTAGGAAAGCAGCTACAAACAAACATGAGCTCATATTGCTTTGCTGTTATCAGGATGGGAATTTCTGGGGGAGACAAAGGGAGAAATAACACTCCCTGCCTGCGCCTGGAAATCAGAGTTGTACATACTTTTTTGCTATCTTCAAGGCCGTGGTGAGGGAAGCACTTGCAGAGGAATTACAAAGAACAAACACTTTCCCTTATCTGTTCTGCTATACAGAGCCAGCAATTCCCCACAAAGCGGTTATGTCATCTTATAACTCGAGTGATCAAAGTTTAAGGCATTTATTTTTTCTGATTCGACAGTCCCCCCTTTGAGACTATTTAGTCTTACTTTAGCCTTAAACTTTTATTTTTATGAGCCCCTTTATTTTATTATGCAGCCTTTTATGTTTTTTTTTAATTTGCTCGCACTTTTGTAACACTATTATTTTAAACTCTGCCACGTGTTTTCTTGCCTTGCTTAAGCTTTTCCTGCTGGCTTTTACGCAGCAGAGGATCAGTTGCACTAAGACATAAAACATTGTCAGAAATATTAAGACAATATTTCACACAGGGTTTTTTTGCCAAGGGCCCCGAAATTTGGAAGCCAGGAGCTTAGCCAAGACCACATTTTTCTTAGACCCCAGTCGGTATTTTTTGAGGCCGCTTGATGTAGGACCCTGAACTGATTTTGAATTTTGCGAGTGTCGGTTTTTATTTGCATGTCCTGATTGACATAGACACAACAGGTGGAGTTTACTAAGGCACATACTTTTTGGGGGGATACCAACAGGTAATTTAGGGCTATGCAGTGTTGTATAGTTACATGTGAGATCTGGGAGATCTTTTTTTGCAGAGCTTGAATTGCATTTGCAGTGGCATTTTTTATAGCTTTTATTGTGGCTGAAATGTTAATTATGGCTAGTTTTAATTTTTTTACCCCAAGCCACGGTATGAAGGTTTTTAAAAACTGATGGAACCCTATGTTTTTGGTAGCTAAGGGGTTAACCACCCTTTTTATGTGACGTTTGAAATTTTTTACTAGTTTTAGATATATTGCACTACGCATTTCGAAACCAGGGATAACACGTCCAAGAGTGCATGCCCCCACCTGATTTTAGGGCAAGATTTTATGAGCCTCGTTTCCGCAGAGCCAGTAAAGGCCTGGGGCAGAAAGGGTACTTAAATCTGAACAGGTGTTCTGCCTTATCCGGCACTTTTGATTGACATGCATAGTATAGGACGGACCACGTTCGGCTGCTACTTTGCTGGACCGAGATATGTTACAAGAAGTAAAATTGGAGTGAACGTAAAATTTTGATTTGTTTGCAATGAGAGCAACATGAGGTTCACTAGAAAAGTTGTAGACCATGAATCCTGTACAACTGAGAGAGGGTATATTACCCAACAGGATTCCACTGGTGCTATTAGGGCTATAGTCTAGAGTAGTTAGGCAATGAGGGTAGTGTCCTACAGGTGTGGCTTTATTATAAGGTCTGGTGTTGTTGGATCTGTAACAGAAAGGCGCTTTTACTTTTGGGGAGATTATTTAGTTAGCAGGGGCGGCCCTTTATTTTTTAGGAGTGGACCAATGGGCAGCTAACGAGTAGGGTTTAACGAAGCCGCTGTTTATATTTTTTTATTGCTGGAGGGATATTGGTACTTTGATTATTGGGATTTTTTGGTGCAGGTGAGCTGGGCTGTGAGAGCATAGTTAGCAGTTACTTTTATTTCCAGCTTGAGCCACTATAAGGGAGATTTGCAAGTACAAATTTTTCTTCTACCTTGCTTGGGTGATACTAAGATACCCAAGTGTGATGTATAAGGATATCAGTGCCACTTTAGAGACAGGAGGGACAAAAAATTTCAACAACAAACATAACCAGCACCAGTAAGAAGAAGAATACTACCAGCCAAACCCAGGATGGCAGCCAAAGGTTTTTTTCGTCCTTTGGGCTTAGGTGCCAAACCCAGGATGGCAGCCAAAGGTTTTTTCATCCTTTGGGCTTAGGCTACATAAAGGACTGAGAACGTCGGCTCTTGGTTTTGATTGAGGTGGTGATCTTCCGAATGGGAGCATTCACTTTCTTCGAGGCCGGAGATGATATCTTCGTTCTTCAACTGATGAATCTGGCTGGGCTGAGGTGTTGGGTTTGGGGGAAAGGTTACTAGCACTTGCACCCTGATGCTCCTCACTTGCCTGGGTGAGGTCCTGAGGGTCTTTGTCCTTGGCCTCAGGGAAAGGTCCCAGCCTTGGTTGGGATTCAGCACCTTCGGGGTCCAATGGAGGTGATACCTTCTTGCAGTGCAAGGCGTGAGTCCACCTTTGGTGACCTTGGCAACGAACAGCAGAATTAGTGGTCAGAAGTACCTGGAAAGGTCCCTTCCATCTGGGTTGAAGTGCGTTTTTCTGTTGATAGACCTTTATGAAGACCCAATCTCCTGGTTCGAGGTTGTGACAGGGAACATCCGGTGGTTGAGGTAAGGCTTTTTGGACCTGTGAGTGAGCAGATCTAGCATACTTCATTAATGCTTTGCGATAATTTTAGTACAGTCTCATCAGTTAATTGTAGGTCTGTTTGGTGTGGGGCAAGAGGTGGTGTGGCTGGCATCTTCATGGGTTGTGCCATGAGTATTTCATAAGGGGTTAGGCCATGTTTTCTGTTAACAGTGTTCCTAATGCGCATAAGAGCAATGGGCAGCGCATCAGGCCATTTGAGGCCTGTTTCAGCACAAATTTTCGAAATGCGCGTTTTCAAATCAGAGTTTTTACGTTCTACAGCACCACTCGATTGTGGATGATAACTACAGTGTAGGTGTTGCTGTATGTTGAGTGCTTGGCAGATGTTTTTTATTATCTGTCCTGTGAAATGGG
>NW_005844150.1:0-1091 GCF_000455745.1 Alligator sinensis | reverse complement strand
GGGCAGATCTGTAATACACAACTGAGCAATGCTTTTTACCATGAGCTGAGTGAGTACTTTTAAAGCGGGTTTTTTTCCATTTATGACAAAACAAGGTAAAGGGATTCTTATAATTAGGGAGTTTAAGAGCGGGAGCAAGAGTGAGGGCTTGCTTCAGGGCCACAAATGCTTGTTTGGCTTTAGGAGTCCAAGGGAGGGGTTTTCGGGTGGTATTACGAGTAAATGCTTGCAAGGGTTTTGCAAAAGCAGCATAACCCAGGATCCACTGTCTACAATAACCCGTTGCACCTAAGAATCCCCTCATCTGTTTTCTAGTCATAGGTTTGGGAATGTTGAGGACCGCTTCAGCTCTACTAGGGGAAAGGTGGCGTTCTCCTGCTGAGATAACCCGCAGGTTACAAGACATAATGGCCACAAGCTAACAGAGAGCAGATTTAGACTGGACATTAGGAAGAACTTCTTCACAGTTCGAGTGGCCAAGGTCTGGAACGGGCTCACTAAACACATTGTCTATCGTTAAGCTGCTGCCAAAAGCAGCATGTGCTCAGCAATGAAAACCAACTATGAAGCTGAATAAATGCAGCCGACACCAAGCATGACTAGAAAACACAAGGCCCCCCAAATCGGGCTAATAGGCTGATGTGAACCTTGCGTGTGTGTGTGGCCCTTCAAATATGTGCAGGAAGCAATGGTACCAGACCTGGAGGTACTGAAATAGCAAGCCAGAATACTCTGGAGCATCGTACGGCCACACACCAGGTCTGTGTTTTACAGAGGCAAATGTCGTATGAGAGAGGACTCCAAAAGTGAGTATAAACAACTATCTTAGGCTCCAGGAGAATCATTTATGGGACATGCAAGCACACCAAACGGGTCACAAGAGCTCCCCAGCCTCGAGCTCTGCATCTCAGGAGCCCTCCTGCCGACCCGCACGCCTAGACCCATGGCGCTCCCCCACCGCAGAACTAGCACGGGCGTCCCCATCGTTCGTGGTCACTTCATTACGCATCTCTGAGCTGGTTTTATACCGAATACGTGCCTGGTTTTGCAAACAGCTTGCGGCAGGACTGCTAATGGTGGCGGTCACGTGG
>NW_005844149.1:5024-14607 GCF_000455745.1 Alligator sinensis | reverse complement strand
AAGATGGCCACGCTGAAGAGCCGGCGGAACCTGCTCACCGGCACCGGCATGGTCAACGCCCTGCAACTCTTCCACCTGCTGGTGCGGGCCCGCCTCTCGCTCGAGTTTGAGCACGCTGTCCTCCGGCGGACGGTGCCCGCCTTTGAGGAGCGCTGGGCCCTCGAGGGGGCGCTGTGCCGAGTTGAGGAGGGACGCCTGGTCCTCGTACTGTGAGACCACCGGCTGCTCCAGCTGCAGAGACGCGTCAAGCGGGCCGAGGTCTTGGACTTTGGTTCATGCAGGGCGACCCCTGAGGCCTCATGGGTGTCCCCCGCTGGCAGAACTGTAAAAATGTCAATATAGTCCGAATGTTCGTTGTGTTTTTTTTTGTGGGGGTGTGTGTGTGTTGTTTTGTTTAGTTTAGAGTGTACGGGCAGGCCTTGCAGGCCATGAGCCCAGGCCTTGTCCATGAGGCCCAGATATCCGGGCGTACCTGTACATGCTCTTTACTGGCTCCAAGTGATCACCCTCCCGGGAATAAATGTCTCTTAAAAGTCAAAGTCTTTCTTTCTTTCTTTCTTTCTTTCTCTCTTTCTTTCTTGATAACTGATTTTTAAGATGATGTACATTTGGTAGAGATAATCTATATGGACTTCAGTTAAAATTTCATAACTGTTATAGTGGAAATTGTTAGTTAAGCTGAGAAGATGGGTGCTAATACTAGAATTGCAAGGTGTGAGAGGAATTGGCTAAAGGGGAGACAAATATGGGTTGTGCAGAAAATGACATTATAGGATTGTAGGATACTAATTACTGGAGTTATTTCAAAGACCACACCTGTGAAAAAACTTATTCAATAATTTTGTTAATGAATTTGGCATAAACGAAGAGAAGCGTGCCAGTGAAATTTCCTTATACAAAGTTGGGAGACACTATCAATGCAGAAGAGAATAGCTGGTATCAAGTGGAGTGCCCCAAGGGTTGATCCTGGGGCTGGTTTTTCTTTGATAACTACATTAACATTCTGAAAGATGGGATGGATTGTACCCTCAGGAGATAACACCAAGCTGAGCAGAGTAGTAGATATGCTGTAGGGTAGGGCTAGGATTCAGCGTGACATAGACAAATTGGAGGATTGGGCCAAAGGAATCTCATTAAGTTCAGCAAAGACAAGTGCAAAGTCCTGCACTTAGGATGGAAGAATCCCATGCACCAGTACAGGATGGGAGCTGCAAAAAAGGACTTGGGGTTACAGTTGACAAAAAGCTGAATATGTGCCAACAATATGCCCTTGTTGCCAAGAAGGCTGACAGCATACTGGGCTGCATTAGTAGGAGTGTTGCCTGCAGATGAAGGGAAGTAATTATTTCCTTCTATTCTGCACTAGTGAGGCCACATCTGAAGTACTATGTCCAATTTTGGGCCCCCCAATACAGAAAGGATGTGGACAAGTTGGAGAGAGTCCAGCAGACGGCAACAAATATGGTTAGGGGGCTGGGGAACATGACTTATGAGGAGAGGTTGAGGGAGCTAGGCTTATTTAGTCTTCAGAAGAGAAGATTGAGGGAGGATTTGATAGCAGCCTTTAACTACCTGAAAAGTGGCTCAAAAGAAGATGGAGCTAGACTGTTCTCAGTGATGGCAGAGGACAGAACAAGGAGCAATGGTCTCCGGTTGCGGCAAAGGAAGTTTAGGTTGCATATTAGGGCTGTGCAAAATGGCACCATTCCATTTCAACTTGTGTTTTGACATTTCAATGGAACAGCATTTCATTTTGAATTTTGTTTCAATTCAAAACCGCTGTTCCGTTTTATTTTGTCGAAACAGTTTCGCTGTTTCGATGTTTTGCCCATAGGCTATAATGGGGAAGAACAAAACAGCCTATGACTTTGTCACTTCTGGCCTGATTTGGATGAAACTTGCTGAAATGGTAGCCCCTTCTCAGGGCATGAAGCCTGCAAAGTTTCAAGGAGATAGATGCAGGAGTTTCAGGGAAATTGCACCTCAAAGTCTTGAAAGCAAAAAACTCATGTTACATGTATGTGTTAAACCACAGTGGGGACAAAACTGCAGGTGTACTAGCCCCTGCTGAGGCAACAAAGCCTGCCAAGTTTCAAGGAGACAGATGCAGGGGTTTGGGGGAAACTGAACCTCAAGATGCCAAGCAAAACTCATGACATGGGTGACACTGTGTGTGTTAAGGCGCAGCAGGGTGAAAAGTGCAGGCATGCTAGCCCCTGCCAAGGCCACAAAGCCTGCCAGCTTTCAAGGAGATAGGTGCAGGGGCTTCTGGGTTCTTGGGCCCGCTGCTGACAGGCAAAACTCATGACATGGGTGCTTGTGAGACTGTGTCTGTTTTGGGGCACAGGGGGGTGAAAACTGCAGGCCTGCTAGGCCCTGCTGCAGCCACGAAGCCTGCTGGCTCTCAAAGAGATAGGTGCAGGGGGAGTCTGCGTTCTGGGGCCCTGTACCTCTAGCTGCTGACAGGCAAAACTCATGACATGGGTGGGTGATACTGTGTGTGTGTTAAGGTGAACCCTCACTCAACTGACACCAAGGCAGAAAGCAGAGCAGTTCAAACAATGCTGCTTTTTATGTAGTTTTTCCATCCCTCCCCCAGAGCACTGGGATTGGAAGGGACCTCAGGAAAGGATGACAGTCACTGGTCAGCTACACCGTCAATAATGAGAGCGCTCCTTCCCCCCTCTTCCCCCTCCCTCTCCTTACTTTAGTTTCTGTTTCCCTGCAGGCAAGCCCAGCTGGAGCTTCGAAACTCAAAACGTTTTGAAAAATTTGAAACATTTCGACTTGCCTCGTTTCGTTTTGAGGCTGTTTTGAAGCTCTCTGTATTGTTTCGATTTTGCTGTTTCAACCTCAGAACAAGTCAAAACAGCGTTGAAACGAAACTGCCGGTGAAATTTTGCACAGCCCTAATTCCTACTTCCTTGTTCATCCTGCAGTCCCAACATCCACTTTCCCATTTAGTTTATCTTAACACCCATGAATGAACATCTACTAGTTTGAGCTGCCAAGTATTGTTCAGCTCTGTACCTTACTGCCACTGATGATCATGGAGTAGAGTAATACATTACATAGAAGCTTGTAAGTCTACAGTGTTATGCAAATTATTTACTAATGTAAAATTAACTTGTTAAATAATTTGCATAATATTTTATACATGGCGCATCATAAAACTCGGCCTTATGAAAAGACAGAGCAAGGTCAGCTTTGGAATTCCCTAACTTCTTCCTTTGTGTCCCTGGATCAAAATAGCTTAAATTTTCAGGGGAAGCTGCAAGAATTAAATTTATACCTGGGCTTTCAAGAAGGGAGATATTATTTGAGGAATGATATTTATGGATTACATTTGCCATTTTTTCCTCCTATAGTCAGTTACTGCTGTGTAATTTGAAAGTTGGTGGGTTTTTTCTTCCTTCTTCATATTTTCATTTTTTTAAATATTTGCTAAAGACACCAGAATATAAGATACATGGCTTAAACACACGCACATACATGCTTTCCTGAAAGAAGTGATGCATTGCTTCGACCCAGCTCTGCAGCATCTGTATAGATCAGGCACTTCAGTAGGACTTTTTGCTGCTTTTAGCTAAAATTGATTCGATCAGCTGTTAGATACAAGCATCAAAAGAGCCCAGCACACTGCATCTTCTGGCCTTGCGCTGGGCTTGGGGTAGGGGTGCACTGAGTTTAAAGCAAGAACGCTTTTTTTGCTGGGTTTTTTTTTTTACATCTGCAAGCAGCCTGTATTTCTGGAAATTTTTACTTACATGAAGTGCAGAAAAAGCTATTTTAATGGATGGATTTAGGTTGATTATATTCTGTTTTCATGACCACACTGCACATAATCAGTTATACTTTTTTCCCCCCCTGAATAAAAGGGAATATTGATTCTGCAGCTGGATGAGCATGGATGGACCCTTGTTATCTGCATAGAGCCATACTGACTTGTTTAGGGCTCTGTGCAAACTAAGGTGATGCCTTTGCAAATCTGTCAGAAGACCAGGGTCCTTTTCAGTTTCCTTTGTCATTTGGGTATGGTGTCTAAGGCAGCAAGAGGGGAGTGAAATGTTTTATATTTTCTAGGAATAAAAAATAGTGATTATAAAAAATGACAAAAACTGTTGAGGGAATCAAGGCAGCTATCATTGCCTGAAAACACTGGAACTTAGTATTTTTATATAAATTATATTTCAAATTTTGTAAACCTCAAAACATGCTCAAAGTTAGGGAAGCTTAATTATCTTCAGTTACACATGGGGCAACTAGGGCATAGAGTGATTAGGTGACTTGCCCAAGAAAGTCTTTGAGACAGAAATAGAAGAAACCAGATCACTAGCCTGTTAATCACAAGACCACTTTCATTCCTTCTTGTCAGAGTAAAAAGTGGTGTGATAAATGAATTACTCTATCTATAGCATTGACATTCAGAATGTACAGATTGGAAATAGTTCTATCTTTATTTTTACTATTTTTATTTCTAGGTTAAAGTGAAAATACCTTTTGGAAATAAATACTTAGATGCCATATTTTCTGTCCCAGAGAGGATATCAACACACGGTGTGATTCTTACCCATGGAGCTGGAGGAGACATGAATTTCCCTCATTTAGTTTCTTTGGTAACCTACCTTGCTTCTCATGGAGTCTTGTGCCTGCGATTTACCTGTAAAGGGCTTAACATTACCTATCGGACTAAAGCATATAAAAGAGTTGTGGTAAGAAATTATTAGATTCTGTTTTAAAATCTGGAAAACTCAGACAACCATGTTAGAAGCTACTTCAATTTAATTTTATCAAAATCCATTTACACACCACAATATACTCATTGTATATATATATATATTTTGTGTTACTGCCAGGTATTAAGGCACAGTATGCAGTTATTTTGGCTGGAGGGCCACTTAATCAGCTTTGGTGTCCTCTGGGCCACATGAGTTTTGGTGTCCTGTCAAGGGCCATGTCTCTCTCTCTCTCCCCAGAGCTGTAGCATACCCCAGTCCTCTCTTTTTCCCCCTCCCCATATGTAGCATGCCCTGATCCTCCCTCTCTCTCTCTCCCCCTTCACTCCCCCTCCGCAGAGTTGTAGCATGCCCCAATCTTTTCCCTCTTCCTCTCCCTCCCCAGAACTGTAGCATATCCTGATCCTCCATCTTTCTCCCTCTCTCCCCACTCCCAACCACTGCCCAGAGCTGTAGCAGATCTCAGTCCCCACCCAGAACCTGCCAGCTCCATCTGCAGCTTATGCCACTACCAGCCCAATGCTGTGGAAGCAGTCCTGGCTAGGTGCCAGCATCAACTGTAGCTGCCCAGCAGGTTCCAGATGGGGATTGAGGCATCTGCCCAGGTCCACAGCTGTTGCTGCCTTATTAGCACTGGACAAAAGCAGTCCTACCCACGTGCCGCATGCAGCAGAAGCTGTCCCAGGTGCCTACTCAGCCCCACGTGGCAGCTGGAGCCGCCAGCCACCTGTGGGCCAGATCCCATAAGGTGGTGGCTGCCCACCCATGGGCTGGATATGATCACTTGGCCGGCCAAATCCGGCCCACAGACTGTATTTTGACCGCCCCTTCATTAAGGTATTCTTGTGTTATCAGTTTATGTTAAAATCAACATCCTTCAATAGTAACTTAAGGACTAGATTGAGTCTTAAGGAAGACACGTTTAAAGGGCTGCAATTCTTCCCTTGCTCTGGGATATATAGGAGGGAGTGCAGCTCTTGAAAATGCACAGCTTATCTCCCATTCCTGCCCCCTGGTCTAGACATCCACTCTAACCAGTAGATGGGAGATGGCCATTTTCTGCATCAGAGTCCATATTCTTCATCAGATCTTCAAATTCAGGCTTCAGGTATGCCTAGAAAGGGAGATTTACTTAGCCGAGTAAAAAGCACAATCCAGCCACCAGATTTTACACACTGATATCACAATTAATTATATATCTAATGATATATGCACCATTTTACAGAAGTTAGATCTTGCCAATGTTAATGTAAGCTTGTTCTATGGAACTTAGCGTTTAAGTACTTTATAAGAACACAATATCTATCTTACCCAATTTTCTTGTAAGGGAAATAAAAATATCAATAATGCATTCAAAGTTAATTTAAAGAATGCTGCTAGAGTAGTTTTCAGTGCTTTAAGGCATTTCAATCAGACTCTCCATATACAACACTTTAAGTATCTTAAAATGCTGTTTTTTAAACAAATACTAAACGTTGTCTTATTTCTTTAGGAATATTTAAAGTCATGTGGAGAATATACACTTTCTGGTGTCTTCCTTGGAGGTAAAAAGCCACAGCAATGGCTTAAAGATATAAATTGTATAATTATTCTGTTCCTGAGGGCTAGGAAGAATTTAGAAGTCATCTGGATTGATGCAAAAGGCCATGAATCTGCAGACCCTAAGAATTTTGTAATTGTGTTTTGATCCATAGTTTGATACAACACATAATAGAGGGATGGATATGAAAGGGGGAAGTGAAATCAGATATACAGTTATGATTTTCATATGTTCTGATTAGTACTTCATTGGTTTTAATGGTTTCTTTAGTAATAGTGTAATGTTACATGGGCACAGTTAAGTTGTCTAAAACAGTACTTAAGTATCATAGTAACCTTTACCGGCATTTTGCAAAATGTGCATAATGTTAGTATATTACATATTTTGCAATTAATTAGCTAATGTAGTGGACAATTTATTTCCAGTGTGAACATAAAAGTGGTATGATTGTTTTTCTTTATTTTTAAATGGGAGGAAGGTAGGTCCATGGGTTCACGAGCTGCTGCCTCTGTTGTACGTCAGATTAGCCAGGATGACAGCAATGATGAATTCATTCAAGGTTTAATATGTTTGTCGTATCCACTGCATCGACCAAAGCTTCAGTCCAAACTTCGGGATGAAGATTTATTTTTTATCAGATGCCCTGTGCTGTTTGTCTCGGGATCAGAAGATGAGATGTGTGAAAGAGTGAGTTCCAGTACATATTCCATAAGGGGGCAGAAAAGGGGAGAGGGAGATATTCTTCATCTAAACTTGTGACTGTCGTTAGTAAGTTTTCTTCATGCACTGACGTACCAGAGAAGGCTCTGGGCAGAAAATTGAAGTCAGTCAGTCATATTTGCTTTTCCCTAGGGCAATCAGACTTAGGTAATTAGGGCATGCCAATTTTTGTACTCTCTAGCAAGCTAGGGTGTAATATATCTAGCAAGTATCCACATCCAGCTGCCTTTTCTTCCTTTTTGTAGCAGAGTTGACTGGGGGAAAGGCACAGGTCCAGAATGAGGCTTGAATGTTTGCTTCAGGATATATAGCAAGGCAGCTTAACCATTCTGCCACCATGCCTGGGACAATCCAGGAAATTGGACATTGCTAGGATATTGGATGTTGCTAGCTCATCCTTGAGTCTTTTATAAAAGTGCTTTTAAACACATTTTTGGCCTTTTAGGAGTGGGCCAGATTGCATGAGAAAACTATTATACATGGGGGAAAAAGACCCAAGAGGATATATCTGATTGTTCCAAAACTCCCTTGAAGTTTTAGATTATGCAAAGTGAACAATATGCTATGATGGATATATACAGGATGTTTTTCAGAACAAATAAAACTATTTCCACCAAAGTACCTTTGCAAAGTAGTAACTTTACGGTATTCCGATGAGGAAAAATTGCGCATCCCAAACTCAGCAAAATATCCAAGTGTTAATACTGTTACAAGTACAGTTTATCTGCTAAGTGTCTGGAAGTTATCTTCTTTCCATTTTCCCACAGAGTAGATGCAAGCAAATCAGATTTGGGGTATATGTTGTTGGGTACTCTCCTTACAACATTTGCTAGGACTTAGAACTGTGTGCATATAACAGTCCAGCTCAGGAAATTATTTCTGAGAGATCTTAAAATTTTAAATAGAGGTTACAGCTAATATAATGGCTATTATATTAGCAAGCAACTGCTTGGAGTTTGCTCTTAACTTGAGAAATCCATCCATCCTTTATTTGAGAAATCTGTTTATTGAGCAAGTCCAACAGAGACTTAGAGAAGGAGCTAATCTCAAAAGAAATATTCTTATATTTCACGTTCCTCCAGTTTGTTGCTGGTGGTTTGATTTATTGACAGTAAGAATAAATTCTTTTTCGTTAAGTTTTTGAGAGGGTGTTTCAGAGAGCTGTCGTCTTAATCTCAACTATACTTCACTTCAGGAGAATAACTAAAATTGAGTTTATTACTCTGAGGAGGTTTCACTGTTGAATATAGTATTTTCTTGTTTGTTAATCCTATTTAATATATGAAGAATTTCATTTGATTTTTGAACTGCCCGTTATATGCAGGAGAGACAAAAGGATAACTAATCTGATCCAATTTCAAGCTTATAGTTGTATCTTTTTTCCTCTTGACTTTTGTAGAAATTGTTGGAAGGTGTGGCAAGCAAAATAAAAGTACCTAAAAAAATTCATTGGGTTGACAAAGCAAACCATGGCATGTCTGTGAAAGGATGAACAGCAGATGATGTCATGATGGAAATAAACACGGAGATTTTTTCTTGGATTCAAGAAATCATTGAGCAGGAATGAAAATAATTTCCAGCAATTAAATAACATCTGTTATATTAGCCTTCCCTAAAATATAATTGATTAGTAAAGGCTTGTTTAGCTGGCCAACACAGACAAATACAAATGATTACTTAATGAGTCCTGTTTGATTCAGTAACTGTCATGCTCAGTATTTTTTTTAAGAATGGAAAAAAAAAAAAAAAATCAGTGGAAGGTTACCAAGGAGGACGTTTTTGAAAGGTCTCACATGCAAAATGCTCAGTAATAAAACTTTTTTTCTGTGTTTCTATTTGCTGATCTGTTTGACCAAGCTAATAAACTTTTTTGTATTGCATAGCTTAAGTTTGCTGAAAAATTAACTGAATTTCTGTTGGAACCAAAGCTTTAATTTAATTAATTCCTGGGTGTATTTCAGATAGTAGTTAATTTGAGTATTAAATCTCATTTCTTATGCATTTATAACTTAGAGAAAAATAATTTCCAGTTTGGCTGATCTTACAGGTCTGTTTCTCCCTTGACTTCTGCCTCATGCAGGTATTTACACCTGTGCAAAACTGATATAAAATACTACCATTTTGGTTTTATAGTATTTTGCACCATTTTAGTATAAACCTACTAACACAGTATGGAATCTAGTAGAGAATTGGGTGACATGTTTAGTTTCCATGTGAAAGTGATTTTACAAAAGTAATGATGTTAAATTTGATTAACCACCTACTTTGGCCAGGAAAAAACATTTTTTTCCACTAAAAATAATGCTTGTTTCTGCTAAAATAGCTCAAACCACTGAATTAAGATTCAGACCTTGCTTCTAATTAATTATAAGACCTCTTTAAAATTTGGGGGGCAGAGATTAGAAATCATAAATCCTTTGGATGTTAAAATTTGCTCTAGAGTGTGTATTTAGCACTGATTTTTTTCAGAGGAATACATGATACTGGTTTTATGGATTTCTAGAGCTGGTACTATACATAATTTTTTGCAGTGCATAGTGCATTTAAAAGAAATAAAAAGAAGAGTAGTTTTAAATGCACTGCAGTT
>NW_005844149.1:0-5014 GCF_000455745.1 Alligator sinensis | reverse complement strand
TTTCTGTTGACTTCTTCTATATTTTTATTGGCTGGTTAGACCTTTCAGATAGTTTTGTGCATCTACTATAAGATGTTAGATGGTATGCAAATACCACAACAAATTCCCCTCCCTCTCTTTCCTCTTCAGTTTACTTTATATTGGCAAAATTTCTAGGATACATTTGGTCTTAGACTAGACTAGACATGCACTATTTATTTAACCATAATAAAGTAATAATAAGGAACATACCAGCCCGGTCCCTGACAGGTTTACTATCAGAAATAGTAACATTTCCTAGTCACTGACAGTGCCAAGGCTTAAAAAAAGCAAAAGCTGAATATTTTCCATTGTTTTCATGTTTCTGCAAAAGTGTAATGTCCAATAAGGCTTTAGGGCTGCTGCAAATCCAGCACAAATGGTATTGTCATCCATGTGGAAGAGTTTAATTTTGGGGGTTTTTTGCTAAACCACTACAGTAAATTTGGTATGGAAAGAGAACAGTGATTTAACTATGTTTACGATATTAAGCCAGCTAAGCAGTATACTTGGTAAGAGTTGGCATTGTAAAACTACACTGCAGCCAACACAGCATTATCAGTACTGGTTTAAAAGGCTTCTAGTATCAACAAGTTATTTTTACTTTATTTTAAATACCAGTTAGATAGACTTATTGAAAGTCAAGTATTTCCAACCAGACCATATTTTTCTCTACACTTTGTGGTTGTAGGATTGTTCATGAGTGCCAGGCTAACAGCATTCATAATATTTCATATAAAATACAACTGTCATTCTTAGCAGTATGGAACTTGAACTGAAACTAATACAAACCTTCATTTTGGTTGAGAACCATATGGACACATTTTTAGAACTTGAAGAATTTTAAATATATCATAATGGACACTGACCTCATGATGCTTTGCATACAGTACTTCCATTGAGGATAAAGTGTGTGGAGGGTGAAAATTGACTGATTTAAGAATATCATTATGTCAGAAAACAATATGTTACAATATGTTACACCTGTCAAGCATCATCTAGGGATAAACTTTATCAAGTAAACGAAAATGATTATTTTTCTATAGTATTTTAACCATCCATTATTTTTGTATGGATTAAATTCGGTGGGACTCTTCAAAGATACATAGAAAGGATATTATCTTTTAGAAAACTGGCTTTCTAAGGGAAGAAGATGTGAGCTGTGTATGTTTGAAAGAGAGTCCCCCATAACCATGTTGGAAGGATGGTTTGAAATTAACTTGTATCTGGTCATTTCTTACTAAATACAAACTTCAAGAAGAATTTAGCATTAGACTTTTAAATTCACACATGTTAAAGCAGCTTGATTGGTGTCTCCTTCCAACCACTGTTCAGGATCAGTTATTAGGACAGTGAAAACAAGGTGTTTTGAAATAAAAGTGATTTTATTAAAAAAAAATTGTAAAAATGTTTAAAACCCAAATTCTGTTAACATTGCTTGATACAAAAGAAAACAGGTATTTCTAATGTGGACTATTGCACAATAAGTTTTGTATTGTCCTCTGAAATTGTAATTAACATTTTCTTTTTTTTTTTTTAAAGAAGGAATTCTGAGGGTAAATAAATGTTCCACAAATAATATTATTTCTTCGTGTTAGAGCTCATCTTTGGCCTGTAATTAAGAAGGAAAAATATTAATGACTGCAGTTTCAATGTTTGAGATTGTCTTTCATCTCTTGCTCTAATTCATTAATCCTTTCTCTGTACAGTGACTGAAAAAAAACAAAAACACAAGGCCCTCCCTGGTCAGTGTCAATGCAGCAATTAAAATAATCCTTGCAGCTTCTTTATGTTTTTAATGGGCCAATGTATGTTGATAAGTGCAGGTACCTTGCGCCCAGTTCTACATAAAGCTAAAGCCTTACCTTTTAGATACTTAGGTCCAGTCGTGTGACTCTCATTGCCTAACTGAATATCTATAGATGCCACAATTTTGCCAATAAAGTTCTCATGTTGTGCTGCTGTATGTTCCTGCCAGAGTGAGTAGCTTAGTAGTTCTCTCATTCTTAAGCCCATTCAGGGTACTCGAACTAGCGCCCTCCCTCACCACACCATCTTCCCTGACGTGCGTGATGTAGAATAAGCATATTCAAAGCCTGCTTGAGACACCAACAGATTCAGGCTTGTCACAAAATTCAGCATCATGGCCTCTTTCCTTTATAGATGCAGTAAGAAGACAGTGAAATTGTGCCCACCTTCTATACAATAGAACGGTGTTTAAGCATCAGTGCAGAAAATGAGAGACCTGGGTTCAATTGTCTTCTCATCCTGAAAGGGTACAAGCCCACCTCCTAGGAGAGTACCCTAGATACTGAGCTGTAGACCAACATGGATGGGAGCCCTCTCTACCCTTTCATTTGAAGTTGTGCCATTGTGTACACAATAAAGCAAGATTCACTTGTTCAGAGAGGGTGAGAGGAATGAGTTCTGGTCCCTACTTAAAGGACAGTTTAGCTAGATCCAGATGTGCAGGCACGGGCAGTTCCCCGGGGACAAACAGCAGTGGCACAATATATACTGCTGCTACTTGTCCCCAAGGAATGCCCATGTACGTGTGCTCTGGTACACAGCATGTTGCCCCAGGTTCATAAATGTAGGGTCGGAAGGGACCTGAGCAGATCATCAAGTCTGACTCCCTGCCCTGGGCAGGAATGAATACTGGGCTTATATGACCCCTGGTAAGTTTAAGCTCATATGACCCCAGCTAGGTAGTTATCAAGCCTTCTTTTAAATACCCCTAAGGTAGGAGCCAGCACCACCTCCCTTTGAAGCTGGTTCCAGATCCTGGCTGCCCTGACTCTGAAGTAGAGGTGGGGTAAGGGAGGCTGGGGCCAGCATGGCTCTGGCTGGTCAGGATCCTGATTCAGACGGTACACGCTGTCACCACGTGCACAAATCTGCTTTTTTCCACTGCAGGTTTTTCTGTCACTGGGATCTCCCAGTGTCAAACTCTTCCCCACCCCGCACACTGCAAATTAGCAGTGTGGGGAATGTCTGCATGTGCAACACATGTGGTGCTGCAGATGTGTCTGCAGCACCGCATATCACACATGAGTGCTTATCTGGACATTCCCTTTTAGTTTTTTACATGAAATGGTCATCTGAAAAAGTAATTAGTGTTAGGAAGATGGACTAGAATCTAGAGTGGTGTCATACTCCTTGCTCTCTCTCTTTGACCCAGTACATGTTCCATTCTTGGATACATGGTAGCCAAGCTACAATACTGAAAACATTCAGCACCCTGCAGGATCAGATCTTTGACATGCACATACTGTACCTTCCTTCTGTGACAAGAACATGGAAAGAGGTCATCATCAGGCTGCTGCACCTTCTCCATGCCATCTCTGATTTTTGGCTCACTCACTTGTAAAATAGCATATGCCTAATTCAAGAAAAGGGATTCTTATCCTATGAATTCAACTGTGATGCATACACACCTCAAATTAATAGTCATGTTGTATCTCTATGGCCGAACAATTTCTCAAAACCTCCTACCATGTCACAGATTATAGAGATACTTTGCTACAAACAAGAACACCATTTGGTGCCTCACTGGATGTGTCAATATCTCAGTGCTAATACACAGATATTTTCAGCTGTGGTTTGGAGGGGGCATGTGTGATTCTGAACTCTTTGATCACTGCTGAGTACTGCAGTAGAGAATATGGGCTGAGATTTCAGATTAGGCTGAGATTTATGGGAACTGAAATGCCTCTGTTAAACTGCCAATCTAGTTTTAAGGGATCTTATAGGCCATAACTTGCATGCTCTATCTGTAATTTACTTAAGATTCTTGATTGCTCTGGTTTGCTTTGCAACTTCTCTAGAGTGGCCAATTCCAGTATTTGTGCCCCGTCACGCCCATAATTTTCTTTTAGTAGTTTAAAGATAAACTAACCTGGAAAAGTTTGAAATAATAGCAGAATATGTGATCTCCCATGAGATTATTTCTTGCAAATTCTTGTCCAGATTCTGCAATATTCTTTACCTATCAAAGAAAAAAAATCCCAAGATAGGAATATTTCTGGAGAGGTCAACGGTAATTCTGAAATGCAATTTACAGTGGATAGGTTTATATAATTAATCTTCCAATTTTGTTAGTAAGTGTCTAGGTATCATTGTGATGAGTTGCTCATAGTATAACAAATACTTATTACTGATAATATGGCAAGGAGAAAGAAATCTGACTTGTCCAGAATAACTTTAATTTTTTATGTTGTGAATAAAACTATTTCTCATAAGATCAAATCAATTTTCAAAGCAAGGACTGAAGTGGACCATACAATCTAAATATATCTAGCTTGTCCATCTACACAGTATGTGACACTGAAGACCTACAGATGTAATTAGGTTATTTACTTATATTGTGAAACATTGTTAAATATTTAAATATGTGCATACCTCCTCATCATGATCTTTTGCCCACTGTAGTTTCTCCAGTAGATCACTCAGGTCACTTTTGAATGGAATGTAGTGTTTCCATGGCTGCAGCTCGTTATAAAAATGTTCATAGTAGATGGAGTCTTGTTTTAGCACCACACTGTTTCCTGCTAGTAGGTAAGGCAATCTGTATGCAGCCACTGTGCCATCAATATTAATTTGGTACTTATACTGAAAAAGTAAGTAATACACTATTAATAAACATATGACCCAGATAGTTTGAATAGGTGATTATTGTTGTTACTGTTACATTAAATGATACTAGCTAGCTGACTTTGAGATAAGCAAAACGTGTTGGATAAGCACTGTATTGTAAGATTTTATTTTTATTATTAGCCAACTGCCTGTCAAGAATGATGGGGGAGGGGGAGCAGGAGGGGATGGAGTGCTGTCATCCACCGGCCCGTGCTGCCACCGCCTACCTCCAACCCCTTGCGTCTCCCCACCAATCTGTCTCCGTGCGTCCCCCCACTGCTCCACCCCACAGCGCCAGGTGTGGGGTGGGGTGGGGGGGGGGCGGGGAAAGCTTGCACACAGTGGCTGGCACCCCCCCCCC
>NW_005844148.1:10456-14688 GCF_000455745.1 Alligator sinensis | reverse complement strand
TCCCTCGTGTCGTGCAGAGCGGGACGGGGGGCAGGAGTCCCTACAGTGGTAAGACGATGCCAAAGCTGCTTTTGGGACCCCATGGGGCCTATATGAATTTTGTAGAATGCCCTTCAGCCTGCACGGGGCGGCAGCCCGCTTCCAAAGACTGATGAACCGAGCTTTGGCCTTACATGGTAGGTACATGTTGGCATACATAAACGATATTGTCATATGCACCAACTGAGGGAGCTTGGGATGGCGGCCAATCCGAAAAAAAGGTGTAGTAGGAAGACGGGAATCAAAGTACCTGGGATTCCTAGGAGGGCATGGGACCATCAAGACTGGTGGTGCTGGAGCAAGTCCTGGCCATCCTGCCCCAAGACATGCAGAGCTGGGGGTGCGGGTGCCAAGTGAAGGCCTCTGCCAAGGCTGTTAACCTGGCCGAGGGGTTTCAGCTGGGGCAGGCAGAAGATGAGAAGCTCCAGGTGAGAGTGTTTGTTTGCTGCCATCTGCACCTCCACATGTCTGGGGGATGTTCCCTCCAGGATCAAGGCTCCCCAGTGACACATTTGTCTTGTCCCTAGGTCACAGTGCGTGCAGCACCCAAAGGGCCATCGTGGGGACAGGCCTCTGGTGGAGGCAGGAGAGCAGGATACCCCAGGGCCCGAGGACGAGCTGCCTCATGTCCTCCATGATGAGCTGCCAACACACCAAGAGTCAGGTCCTTACCAGCCTTTTCGATATATATGGTTAACAAGGGCTCGACACCCAAAGAGCATCAGTAACCCCCAACCCCCTCTTATAACTGTTGGCTATTGGGTATAGGTCAGCTCCCCAAAGAAAGATAACTTTCTGTTAACTGTTTTGTGTGTGTAAGCTATAATATATTTGCCTTTATTTCACTCCCAACTTTACCTCCGCTATCCAAAACTGAATCAAACAGCCCAGTTGGCCTGTGAAAAAATTAATACACTCACAGTGCCCAGCAGGCCTGTGACACTGTTTTTAGGGCAATGTCTGGTACAGGGAATGAGCCCATGGGGATTTCCTCTGCTGATGAGTCCCAGGGAGCCTCCACATCACAGGAATCTGCACCGGGACAAAGGCCTCGGTATGAACCTTCACATGGACTTTGGGCTGAGTCTCAGGCTTTGTGACACTCTGGGCCTAAGAGTGGGAACAGATTTGGAGAAATTCTGCTGCAAACAATGGGATATTCCCTTCCCATCACAACAGAAAACTTCTGAATCCCACTAACTCCATGGAGCCACTTCATGCAGCCTAAGACCAGGATTAGACACATCCTGTACTCCAGGTCGACCCAACCAGGAGACGTCAGGGACAACCCCAGCCTCTCTCATCCAAGAGCCATGGCTACACAGAGCTTCTTCTGCACACCATGCGGATTTCCATGGGGGACTACAAATCCCATCTTGCCCTGAGAGAGGGTGTTAGAGAGGTATGGCTACTTGGGCTGGGGAATCAACTCCTACAATGGGGAGTAAAGAGAGAAATTTAAAATCATGGTGTCCCAAGGAAACCAGATCTGAGCCTAAAAAGGAAGACAGCAAGCTCTATTGTCCCCTAACAGCTGTAGTCAGGGGGAGAACAATGGGACAGGTGCTTGTCTCCGCAGCTCTGAATTTCAAAGAGTGAAACACCTGCCTGGACACATGACAGCATAGGCTATTTGAGGTTAGTACTCAGGGATGGCAGCACGGGGCAGGTCTGCAGTTTTCAGGCCCCCTTTCACCCTGGGCATGGAGCATTTGTGAGAGGGGAGTCAGGTGGACGGGACAGCCACAAATCACCTGGCAGCAGGTCCTCCGACCTCGAGATTTCCCCTTGGTCCTCATCATCAGAGACCCAGAGATGCACCTGTCCTCACTGGATTGGCTGATTAAGTCAGGTGTGGGACCTCAATATCCTGTTTGGGGCCGTAGTTAAAGCGTGTTTCTGACAGGGTACTGGACGCAGAATAACCAACTGGGATTTGGGGAAGGGATCCAATGAATTCAAAGTTTCTACTCAGGACTTGATGGCCAGTGAAGGGTGGGGACTGAAGGATGAAAGAGAAGGCAAAGCAGGGAGAAGCCTTCAGGAGATGATGGTCCTTGTCATTCAGGGAGGGGATGTATGGTCATAGGAATCTTTCAATCTGTCGTAGGCCAACTGGGCACTGCGAGGGTATTAGCCACACTGGGCTGTTCAAAACAACAAATAGACAGACATGGGTGGCAACTTATCGATAGTCCCTCGATGCCAGGTGTGCGCCAAGTGATTCCAGTGAAGTCAGGCGTCCCTGATGATCGACGCTGTCAGAGGGATTACCGGGGAAGATCCCTTGATCGGGAACAGGGACCCGATCCTCACTCACACTGGGAGTCTGGGGTCCGGGCGTGGAACAGAAACAACCATTCTATTCCCTCCTTCCTGCTGGTTACCTGATGCACGTGCTTTTTATACCTAGTCTTATGTTAATCTGTTGGCCTCAGGGCCACTCATAATGTTGCCCTATAGCTGTTACCCTATGGGATTGAAAGGTGTTAAAATTATCATAAAAGGTGACTACTCAGACTCAGGTTTATCCAATAAGCATATTATGATGCAGCACCTTAAGGTTTGAAATTGTCATCGCTCTGCCTAAATCCCAACCCCTTTTAGGCTTCATTTGAATATGTTTTTTTGGGATATGCTTTCCTGGAATATGTTGGGTGTGCCAAGCAGTTAGATCTAGTTTTTATCGCTAAGGCTGAACCCTGAGCAAAAAACCGTTAGGCCAGCTAATCTCACAGCTACAGCTTTGCCTCTGGGGACCAGTCAGTCCCATGAACAGTGAATTTATCATTTTGATTAAACTTATGACAGACAAGTTACATTTGCAGTTTACAAACTTAAAAGCTTATATTAACTAATCTTACCTGTTTAAGCAAAATACCAAATGCCTCCAAGAAGCACATAGTATTGCTTAATAATCCCTCTGGTTCTGGCTGTTACAAAACAGGTTGGAAGCACCGTGCTGCTCCTTCCAGAACGGAGACCACAGCTCTGAATCCTCCGCTTCCAGAACATTTCTTGGAGGGATGAGGAATGAAACCTGGGCTTTTCTTATCAAGCAGAAGTAGTATTTTCTGTACAACAGAAGTAGCTGGTGCAGTGTAAGGCAGTGCTCCCTGCACACTCCTGACGGCTGACAAGCCCCAGAAATCAACCCTGGGTTGGGCTGGGCTGGGCTGTTCCCGGTGGGTGTTTGGTGCAGGGCTGCAGTGGGGCTGGGCAGGGGCTGCACTTGGTGCAGGTGGCGGAGCTGAAGCAGGGGCTGCAGCCACCCCAAAATTTGCTGTAACCCCCCTCCCAACACTTCTGCTGCCTTCCCTGATTGCAGCCTTGGCCAAAACACCCACCAGCGAGAGCACAGCTCTGGCCCCAGCCTGCAGCAGCAGTCCACCCTTGCCCTGCGCACAGATCCAGGTGGCATGTGCCCCCCATGCCTCTCCCGGGGTTGTGCGCTGTGGCGGAAGACACCCATCCCATGACTCCTGAACCAGCTGCTTGGGGCTCTGGCCCCATCTGGGCAACATCTGCCCCAGCCCCACTCCCTCCCTCAACACAGGGACCTCAATATGCCCCTCCCACCCCATTTCCCCCAGACACTTACCAGCTAGACGTTGCTGTCCAAGCTTCCAGGTGTCATATTGAATGTAATAGTCTGAATGCCTGTAATAGTTTCCCATTAGCCAGTTTAGGAAAAAGACAAGATTCATCTTCTGATCTAGGCCATTGTTTTGGCCTACGTCTGGAAGGTCCTAGCTTTGCTCAAAGTCTTAACTCTTGAATTTGATCTTTAGAGGCCTTTAACAAAGTTAACCTAAAAATGACCCTTAAGCAAACATCCCACATTCCGAGAGATCAAACCCTAGGAGACTTTTAAAAGATTGGAAATAAAAGTCAATTCAGTGATATGGAAATTCCTCAAAGTAATTCAAATGGTCAACAAAAGAAACTAATTACCAAGCAAAAGAATCTGTTAAGAAAGATCCGAGCCCAAATTTGGGAGCAGTGACAGGTTTGGGTAGGAGTGGCCCAAGACGGCACCTCAGTCAATAAAAACTGTAACCTACTGTCCCAATTTGGAGGTAACCTCACTTGCAGAACAACGAAGGAAGAATCGCAAGTGTAGGCCGGATCAGATTGATCACCTGAACCACCCTCTCCGTGAACACGAATCTCTTAGTTCACGCTGAAGCCGC
>NW_005844148.1:2799-7640 GCF_000455745.1 Alligator sinensis | reverse complement strand
TGATCACCTGAACCACCCTCTCCGTGAACACGAATCTCTTAGTTCACGCTGAAGCCGCAGAGCGCCCGAGTGGGACTGAAGGAAGGGGACTGGTTCCTATCACTGCTGAGGCCAGCCCATTGAACTGTACTACTGAGGCCAACCCATTAAATTGTACTACTGAGGAATGAAACTATATTTAGGTGTTTGGCTTCTTGGAATTCTAGGACTGTAAGTATAATATAGTAATAACTTTTCTAGTTAAAATTATATAGTTATTTGTAATTGTAATTGTTTTAAAGAAGTCCATTTGGAGCATTGTTTCTGATATATGTAGTTATTGTGTTCTTAATGTTTGTGGTATTTCTTAAAGCTAAGCAGTGTTATATGCGTAGCAAAGAATTTTAAAATAAAGTTGTGGTGTATGAATTAAGTGTGCAATCATTGTGAAATCGTGCAAGTAGCTAAAAACTCCCCCATCCAGGCGCATCAAACAAATCAGTAAGTTGTGTGGGATCTTCTCTATTCTATAACCCACTAGAGACACCAGGCTTGCGTGTTGGCAATCAGGTCAGTCTCGGCCTATATGGCTCATTAATAACGGGCCATCAGAATTGGCCCAAAAAATCTTTAGCAGTACACCCCTACCCAGCATAATCTCCCCCTGCACTCACTAGTGTGGTGGGAAAGAGAAGCCGTTCAAGAGCCTCATGTTTCCTTTTAGCAGAACATTCTGGTCTCAACTTCAGCTTATTACAACATGAAGCCATCCAGATACTGTCCAAGCATACATGGCCCACGTGTTTCTCCCTGCAGGGCGTTAGGTGCTGGGACTGAGAGCTGGGCCAGAAACCTTGAGAGTCTGGCTCAGAACTGCAGTGAGTAGGAAAGGTTAGGCTGGCACAGGGACCTGGCACTGCCACATCCCCAGCACTTGGGGTCATGGTAGGAAGAACTTGTTGAGTTGAGGATAGACAAGTGCCAAGTCCAGTCCTCCCCATAGGCCCATCCCAGCAGAAGGAATAGCTGTATTTGTCCCTTGGCAGCAGGGTGGGGACTAATCTGGATTTTCTCTTCCCCATGTAGGAGGTAGCTGGCTGCTGAGCAGAGCTGAGGAGATGCCTCCTAAGGAAGGGCCTGCAAATCTGGAGCCACCGTGGGCTTCCCAAGGGTGTTTGGGTGAGATGGACTCCCTGAGCCCTGTGAAGCACCAACGGCACAAGGGCCAGGAGAGACCCCCAAAGTGAAAGGAGAATGTAGCAATGAATCAGGTCCCATCTCCAGTTGCTTGTGAGAATTAAGAAGGGAAAGAAGCCAGAAAAGGACCTGGGTTCAGGGAAGTTTTTGTGGTGCTGAGAGACCTGAAGAGGCATAAAGAAAAGGTCCACCAAAGAGAGAGACTGCACGTAAAGCAAGGCAGTGGGGTGGCCTTGGAGGGAAACGGGAGCTCACTACCAAGCCCAGGGGGAGAGCCCACCCCTGCCCTCAGTGCAGGAAAAGCTTTAGCTGGCCCTCACTCCTGGCTCTGCACAAGATAAGGCACGCTGGAGAGAAGCCCCACGTATGCACTATGTGTGGGAAGAGCTTCACCTGCCTCCCGACCCCGGCTGCTCACTGCCAGATCCATTCTGGACAGCTCCCCATTGCTTCACCAAAAGGGTAAACATCGTGGTCTGCAGCTCAGAGCTCATGAAGAACCAACATGTGCACAGGGAGCAGAATCATTACTGCTTGGACAGCTCCCCATTGCTTCACCAAAAGGGTAAACATCGTGGTCTGCAGCTCAGAGCTCATGAAGAACCAACATGTGCACAGGGAGCAGAATCATTACTGCTGTGTCACTTGTTGTAAGACCTTCACATGTTTCTTCTCGCTGGTTCAGCATCAGCACACACACTTGGGAAGGAAGACACACCACTGCACCAAGTGCAGGAAGAACTTCATCAACAGGTTTTTGGTATTCGATTAGAGCCAGCAGAGGCACTGTCAAAGCAGTAATCCCGAAGCCAGCGAGGGCAAGCACTGTCTGCCCGCTACAAGGGATCCTCCAGGCATGCTCTACGCCCACCCATGCCTGCAGCTGTTGCCCCAGCTCAAGCCCCAGTTACTCCTCACACCCCTACTGCATCCTCAGACCGTGCAGCCCCCCTCCATCCCACCACGTGCCTTGCCCTATGCCTGCACTGCACAGCTTCCCCCCACCTGCCCATATAGGCGCCCTGCACCTTGCATCCCCCCAGCCCCACCCGGCGCTCCCAACTCTCATCGCCATGGGATCTCCAGGCAACCCATGGTTGGCAGGGATCCCCATGCCTAGCCACGTGCATCCCCTCCCACACCCCCAAACAGCATGAACTCTCATACTGTTCCACCTAGGAAAGAAAACGTGCCACATTTTTATTTTGTTTTATTTTAACTGTTTTTTTTTAATGCCATGCCATCCAAAGTACAAGTAGCGCATCTCCCCATCTGGTGGAGGGACTGGAAGTGGAGATAGAAGCAATGGAAAATGCTCCTGCCCCCATGCTGGTGGGGAGGGATATTACAGAGCTGGAGCGTAAGCGAGCAGCGTGGGGAAACATCCTAGATCCCCTCCGCATTGATGTAGTGACTCGCTGGCAGAGCAAGAAGGTGAGGAGGGGAGGTGGGGAAACCGCCCAGAGCCAAGTAACCCAGTTGGCTGTGGAGGCAAGAGGGGGATAAGGAAGAGACCCCCCGACTGCAGCAACCAGCTGGCTGCTGAGGGAACCAATGACCCTGGGGTCAAGCTAAGTGACAGCCCCAGGGAGGAGCCCAGTCGGTCGGTGGCAGAGGAAGCCGAGGCTCTCAGGGAGGAATTAGAGAACATCCCAGTGGAGGAAGGGTCACCCCTTAGGGAAGCACTTGAACTCCCTGCTGATTGCCTAGCTGGGCAGGAGTTCAAACCCCAGCTTGGAGGAACTCTGACGGGTGGCCCAGGTGCAGAAACAGGTCACCCCAGATAAGAGGGAACAGGTGATCTGGGATAAGTGGGAACCAACGATGCGGCTAGGACCAGCCCTGACTGCATCATGAAGGACTTCCATGAACTGGGAGACAGCCTCAAGAAGACTGGAGCACAGGTTGTATTTTCTTCCATCCTTCCGGTTGGCAGCAGCCGGAGACGCCAGGGTGCCCGCATCAAAGAAGTCAACCGGCGGCTCCAGAGTCGGTGTCTTCAGGAGAGCTTCAGATTCTACAGCCATGACCAGCACTTCCAGGGAGGAGGCTTCCTGGGAGATGATGATCTTCATCTCTCCCCCAGAGGTAAGTATCTGTTCACCCGCAGCTTGGCTGATCTCCTCCCAAGAGCTTTAAACTAGGCTCGACGGGGGTTGGGGAACCGGTGGTCGAAGAGAGCCCAGGGCTGGTAAATGACAAACAAGATGCCAGATCGCACCAGGTAAGTATTAAGGGGTTGGTAAGCCATAAACAAGGCACCAGACCACACCAGGTAAGTAATAAAGGGAACATATGCCATGAAGGCACAGGGACACCAAGAGCCCCCTCTGGGGGATTAAAATGTCTTTATACAAATGCCAGGAGTATGGGGAACAAGCAGGAGGAGCTCGCACTCTTGCTTGCTAGCACCCAGTACGACCTAGTCGGACTAACCGAGACATGGTGGGATTCTACACACGCCTGGGCGGTAGGCATTGAGGAGTATAGGTTGTATAGGCGAGTGGCCATCCTCTGGACACTCTCCAGATTCCCCGTGTCCCTCCTGAAGTGCGGCGCCCAAAACTGGACACAGTGCTCCAACTGTGGCCTGACCACTGCTGCATAGAGGGGGAGCATCACCTCCTCTGATCTATTAATCATGCACCTGCTAATGCACGACAAGGTGCGATTGGCCTTGTTGATGGCCTCGGGGGAGCATGTTGAGACAGAGGTATGGGGGCTGCACCCTGACGCCTCTGAACATGCATCCTGCAGGTCTCCCACTGAGAGGTGCCGTGAAGAAATCGCTTCCCTCTCTGCCCCTCACTTGAGTTATCCCAGGTGACCCCTCTCTCTCCCAGATTTCTTCTTGGTTCAGGCTGGTGAAGCAGGAGCCCGGGCCAGATAAAATTCCTAGGGGGAGGAGACAGCCCTTGCTTCCTTCCCCAGGCATTTTGAAAGCTACAAGCGAGTGTCCCAGGCTGCTGCCTGGTGAATTTCTATAAAAACCTGGAAACTAGCCAGCAGTTAGGAGTTACGTCTAGGCCAGTTGCGTCTTAAAAGAGACCCTATACCTGCTTCGTACATCTCAAGTAGCTGGTGTTTACTCAAAGTGTACTCTGACTTCTTCGTTCTGCCCCCATCCCCTGCTCCCCATCAATAAAGGTGCCAGGTTCCAGCTTGCCTTGCTGTGTTACTGGGTGCTGGTGGGGCAGAGATCAGAGACAGCAGCCCACAAAGCACACCTTTGCACCAGAGGCAGCTGCAGGACTCTGTTCCCCTGGGCCAGGAGCAGGACATGAGACGTCTGAGCGGGCCCTGGCCATGAGCAGAGGCAGCTGTGGGGAGCAAAGCCTTTGCCAGAGGGGCTGGAACAGGGCAGAGGGAGGCTGCTCAAGGGCCTGGTGTTGCTGCCACTGCCCATGGAGAAGTGAATGCTCCATATGTTGCCATCACTGGTGGCTCTGGCATCACTGTTTGGGGCCCGGGGGTTGGGGCCTTTCTGTCTCTGGCCAGCTCCCCTGGATGGAGAGAGACAGGTGGTGCTGGGGGCTGCTGGGGTCAGGGAGGCTTGTGGGCATCAGGAGCGGTGCAGTGGCTAGGAGAAGCCCTCCCCTCCTTCACTTCATGGATGGGACTTGGCTCTTCTTGGAGGTACGTCCCTTCTGCTTTTTGCTCTGTGC
>NW_005844148.1:495-1077 GCF_000455745.1 Alligator sinensis | reverse complement strand
CCAGGGGGACGGAGGCGTTTGCAGCCGGCTGGGCCGGGCCGGGCACTCCGGGAGGCGGGGGTCGCAGCCCCGCTTCGCCCGGCCCGGCCCGGCCCGGCCCGGCCCGTGCGCTCCCCCCGTGGAGCCGGGCTCCCTCCACTCTGCTGCCCTGGGGGGATCGCGGGGGCCGCCCACGCCGGACAAGGACTGTCTGTCTCCTTCCTTGTGTCTGTATGTGCGTGTGTGTGCATGCATGTACCGTGTGTGCATGTCTGTATGCGTGTGTTTGTGGATGCATGCACAAGTCTTCATCCATGCACCAGTGTGTGCTTGCCTGTATTCATGCATGTCTGAGTGCACGTGTGTGCATGCATGCTATGTTCATGCATGCGTTTGTGTGCATGCACGAGTGTATACTTGGATGTGCTTATGAGTCCATGCTTGCATATGTCTGTCTGCATTCATGTATCTGCAGGTGTGTACATGTGCGCATGTACATGGCCACATGCATGCATGTGAGTGTGTGTGTATGTGTTTGTACTTGTGTGTGCATGCATGTGTCCGCGTGCATGCAGGAGTGTGTGCATGTGTCTCCATTCATGT
>NW_005844148.1:0-433 GCF_000455745.1 Alligator sinensis | reverse complement strand
TTTGTGCATGCACGTGTGTGCATCCGAGTGTGTGCATTCATGTGTGTGCGTGCATGTGTATACTGGTGCGTGTATGTGTTTGCATGCACATGTGCATGTCTCCATGCACGTGTCTCTGTGTCTACATGTATCTACATGTGTGCGTGCATGTGCCTGCATATGTTTATGTGGGCAAGCACAAGTCTGGGCTTGCATGTGCCTTCATGCATGTGTGTGCACATGCATGTATCTGCATGTGTACATGTATGTGCATGCATGTGTCTGTGCATGTCAGTGTACATGTGTCTGTGCATGCATGCAGCTGCGTGTGTCTGCATGCATGTGCGCGCATGTCCGTGCATATGTGCATGTGTGTGTGCATGCATGCAGCTGCGTGTGTCTGCGTGCATGTCCGTGCATGTCCGTGCATATGTGCATGTGTGTGTGTGCGTGT
>NW_005844147.1:13437-14750 GCF_000455745.1 Alligator sinensis | reverse complement strand
AAGCTTCAGGCAGCAGGTCCAAGAAGACAGCAAAGACAAGCGATGTCTCCCACTAATCCCTTTCCAGCAAGGGATTCAGCATCCTGGGTGGCCAGCTCGGAGGCCCTCAGCACGCAGCGGTTGCAAGGGAACCACTGCAGAAATGAAAGCGGGCAGCGGGCGGGGAAACTTGGAGGTGAAATGATAGGACAGGAGAGAAGAGAAAGCGCAGCGGGGAAGGATGAACTTGGAGGTGAAAGGCACCAGGCACCAAGGAGGTGCCTGGCAGATCAATTTTATTTGTCCATTAAATAGCAGGCCAGCTCGCACCTGCTTTTGTGTTGTCTTCTCTGCTGGCTTTCTTTGGCGGCGCCCCGTGTGCTCGTGCTTCCCCATGGGATGGCCTTGAGAGGGCACAAGCCCCATCAAGTGACCACCAGTGCTTGACCGCCCACAGAGCTAGGCAGCACCACACCATAGCTCGGGCTTGGGGGTGTGAAAAGACTGTCAGTGCTTGACCCGTTTGCGAGCAGGGCAGCACCACACCGCAGCTCGGCAAGATGACCCCGAGAGCAGGCAGCGGCGACCTCCAGGCCTTTGCCCGCTGCAGCCCCAAGTAATGCCTTAAGGAGGGGCCGCGGGCCAAGCCCTACGGACCTGGCCCGCTGCCCCCCCCGAAAGGCCTTAAGTGAGAACTACAGGGGTTCAGACCAGACCCACTGCCAACCCGAACGGTACCTTAAGGGAGGACAGCAGGGGCCTACGGACCTTGCTGCTGCCCCCGCAAATGACACCGTCAGGGAGGACTGCGGGGGCCCTCCGGCCCCCCCCGCTGCGGATCCGAATGACGTCTTAAGGGAGGACCGCGGGCAGAGACAAACCAACCCTGCCCGCCGCCCCCCACCATCAACGCCTTAAGGGTGCAGCGGAGCTGGCTACGGACCTGAGCCTCCGCCCCCCGAATGACAGCCTTAAGGGAAAGCTGCGGCCGAGGCCCGGGGACCTCGCCCACTGCCCCCCGAATGGCGTCCTAAGGGAAGGAACGGAAACGTGCAAGCCCGGCCGCTGCCCACCCCGCGGGTCACCGGTGCTTGACAGGCACTACGAGCCACGCAGCACCCACGTGGCTCGGGACGTCACTCCCCACAGCCTGACACACCCCCGGGCCTGCAGAGGGGCCGTAGGTCCCCAACTGCAGCCCCCCCACGTGCCCCCCCTCCCACCGACGCTCCGGCACAGAGGGTGCAAGGAGCTCCGCGGCTGGGCCTCACCTCCCCGGGGCGCCGCCTCTTCAGGGCTCTTCCGGGGTTACCGCTCCCCCCCCCGCCGCCCCG
>NW_005844147.1:4514-4964 GCF_000455745.1 Alligator sinensis | reverse complement strand
CTCCGGGACCGCCCGCCGGTCCGGCCCGGCCCGGCCCGGCCCAGCAGGGACGTGGGCTCCGCTCCGCTCAGTGCCGCGCCGACAGACAAACGGCTGACCGGGGCCGGTGCGGACCGGAGTCGGACCAATGGGCACACAGAAGCCTGCACACACCCACCATTCCCGGCAGCCAATCAGAATGTGAACAAGGAAGCCGGGCTCCTGGTCCCGCCTCATCCGGCAGAGGCCAATCAGAGGGAAGAAGGGCGGAGTGGCTGTGACCCCGCCCAAGCGGCCACACCACCCAATCGCCTCACGGCTCATGGCGCCCAATAGGAACACGAGTCTCCCACCCCGGCCCTGGAGCTCTCCCCAGCCCGGAATCCATGTCCGTGACTCGTGTGTCCGCCCCGAGCTGCGCGACCCCGCCTGCCCGGCCCCGGCCCCGGCCCCGGCCGCGGGCACGGCCCC
>NW_005844147.1:0-4419 GCF_000455745.1 Alligator sinensis | reverse complement strand
AAGCCCGGCTTGAATCGTAGGGCAGTAGCACAGGGCAGGGGTTTCTTCTTTCTGCCTTTAAAAACCGGCTGCTCCGCGCAGGGTGACGCGCAGGGAGGGCGGCACGGAGCCGGCTTTGTTCCGGCTCTTTCTCTCCGCTTCCCGCCGCAATGCCCGGCGCGGCCACCGGAGGGCGGCTCTGAGCCCGGCTTGTCCTCCGCCTTCACGGGCTGCGGCAATGCGCCGATGGCACCACCGGAGGGCAGCACCGAGCAGCCGGCTTGTCTCCCCTCCGCGGCGCGGCTCGTCGTGACTGCAGTGCTCGGAGCGCACCACCGGAGGGCAGCACTGAGCCGAGTTTGTCTTCAGCCTACGTGTGGATGCCCAATGCACGTGACACCTATTAGTACTACTAACGACAGACGTTCGTATCCGGTTATATGCAAAGATGATAGCTGAATAGCACTGTCGCCACGGGTGGAGACGGAGAGAGAACTATATGAAAGACACACACACTATCTATCCGCATATCGGTATACGCACACAACCGTACTGGACACATCTCTGCACCGTGTAAGTTTCCCACAGTAAGTAGGACATCGATAACACCGACACTTGAGCTGCCTGTTCTCAATTTCATACCATTTCACACCGAGAGGAGATGCCTCGACGCGACCACGGGAGGCCGGCCCCGGCCAGCCGGTTCGTCTCCCCTCCGCGGCGCCGCTCCCCGCGGCTGCGGTGCTCGGAGCGCAGCACGGAGCCGGGTTCTGGCCATACTCCGGCTGGACGCCCCTGACGGCGCGGTCTGTCTGCCCGCCCGCGGCGCGCTGCTGGCGCGGACCCGCAGAGCGTCGGCAGCTGCTACGGAGCCAGGGCGGGGCGTGCGGGAGACTGCGTCCCCAGGGCGCGGGGCTCTCTGCTGCGGGTGGCGGCAGCCACAGTCGGCCCCGGGTTTCTCTTGTAGAGAATAGGAACCCGCTGTTGTTCACAGACGCTGCACGGAAGCCTTCACACCCTGCAGGCGAGACGGGGCTCCCCGCTGCCAGACACCATTGCGGTGGAGGGGAGCGTGGGGCTGCCGGAGCAGCGAGCGCAGCGGGGCCAGTGTTAGGGCCGCCAACAGCTCGGGCAGACAAGGGCTTAGGCCAGCCCCTCAGCAAGGTGACGCCGCGCTGCGAGCCTGCCCTAGGCACCGGCCAGGCTGGTAAAAGTTGACTAGCGATGTCGCGTAGCTCAGCGCGGGCGCTGGGAGATCCCCGATTGGCAGGAGCTGTGGGAAACCCTGCACCTGTGAGCCGACTGTCACAGCTCTTCTAAGTGCTTCCTGGCAGGTACTCAAAATCGGAGGCCAGTGAGGAAAGCTCTGCCCCTGCCCCTGCCCCTGCCCCTGCCCCCGGGGTGAAGATGAAAACGTGAGCTGCCCGGCCAGAGCACAAGCGCCAGGCAGGATAGGGCAGGCAGCAGAGCGGCAGGTGAAGCACGGCTCCTCGGGGCCGCCGTGACCGGGGACACAGCGAGAGCACCCCGCCCTGCCGGGGCTGCGGACACGCTGGGGCTGTGCCCCTCGGGGCTGCGTTTGCGGGCACGAGGACGAGAGGCATCTGCTGTCGGGCTTGGGCGCAAGGTGCTCAACAGCGAGGCTGATGTGAACCAGCCAAAAGCACCAGACCTGTAGCCTGGATGTTACATCAATCAGAAGCCTCTACTTAATCGAACACACTTTTCTTTCAATGGTTAAAAAATATTCATTCCCTCCTTCCTGCCAAACGTCCTGGAAATCCATATGTTTTCTGCAATATTTAAAATAACAAAAGTTATGTTTCAAAATATAATTTAAACATAAACATATATTAAAACCAACTATATAATGGCAGTGACAAAACGGGGTTGGCTCTCCCCAGTCTCAGCAGCCGCTCAAGGATGACCCAAGTAGAGCTGGCTGAAAGCCTGCGGACATTACATTCAACTGGCAAGCGGGGCAGGCCCGCAGCTCGGCTTAAGGGACTCGCAAAAACCTGAAGGCAGCTGGGGACCACACCGTCCTTCTTTCAACAGTAACAGCGCCGCTTCCCACTGCCAGGGCCCAGCCCCTTGAGAAAAAGCACCCACCCTGCCATTGGAAGTAGCAAGACTTCTGCTCAAGGCGTTCAGAGAAGACGGTCTGAAACAAACATTTTATTTTTATTGGGACCCTTATTTCTTTTTAGACAACAAACAGCTGAACTCCCATCAAATTACACTCCAAACTCCCACAGACCAAGCACACCACCCATGTGCTCTCCACCTCCGTGCTGGTGAGTGGGCGCCGCACCCTGGAGGTCATAGGCCCTGTTTTTCCCCAGGGCAAAGCACAAGCCTGAAAGCGTGTTACCTGGCTGGCAGGTGGAAGTCACTGGAGTGGGCATTTCAGCATCTGTCCTCGGAGTTGGAGCATGCCTGCCACAACTCAACGGGATGGGCATGCACCATGGCTCTTGGGCTCACGCGTCACGATACTAGTCGCCCCCCACTTCTGCTCCCAAATGCCCATCAACATCTCCAATGCCCTGAGACTCTGGCTCACCAGCTGTGCGTGGACACAGCCCAACTTGCGAATTTCTCCCACCTGATGGATGTCATCTACATGGCCCAGACTATTAAGAAACTCTTTGGCTAGGCTGACCACACAAAGCAGGCCATGCCTCCTCCCCTGCCCCCTGCCATGGTGCAGTCCTGAGGGGTGAGCATGAGGGGAAGGGGGCCCATCCCGCGCACAGATCCTGGGCTACAGGCTCAGCAGCAATGCCCTTGGTGGTAAATGATTCGTAAATGATGTTACTTACTATTCTGTAATTGCGTGATGCATAGCTAGGGCAAGGGCCCACCTGCCTCAAAGACTACCAGTGCATTGGACCTCTGTAGAGCTCTGTAGCAAGGGCTGGCTGGTAGGCATGGCTCAGCTTGTCTGGGCTGGAAAGGATCTTCTAACCTGAAGGGAACAGCTCTAAGGTCAGGAGTGTTGCCTGAAGCTCCCATGGATGGAAGAGAAGTGTAGATTTACTTAGCGTAAAGCTCACATAGTCTGAGAGGCAACACCAAGTGTGTTGCTGCTGCGATCTTTTTTCTAATACTGGACCTTACCCACCATCCAGATCCGCAGAGGTACCGGGAACCCCAGCATTTGAGCCCCTGCTCTCAACCCCCAGCCCCCAATCCCTTCCCAGAGCTGGGGAGAACCCAGGCATCCGGGCCCAGCCTCTAAGGTCCCCAACCCACAGAGTGGTTTTTCTCAGGGCTGGATGCCAGGTTCCTCGGCGTCTACGTGGTCGAGGCACTGGTCAAACTCGTGGCCCTCAGCCTGGACTACTTCTGCGAGCCCTGGAATGACATTGGTGAGCCCCCGCCCCGCGCCCTGCTCCGGGATGCCAAACTAGTCCCAGTTTCCCTCAGGTCTCTGCCTGGGGGTGGGGATGAGGGGTCACTGCCAGGCTCACTGGGACTTCCTGGGGATGGGGCTGATGCTGCTGGACTTCACGCTGCCACTTGTCATGCTACTGGAAGACGCCTGGTTCAAGGACGCTGTGGCCCTCCTGCAGCTGCCGCACATCTTCAAGGGCGCCCACGCCTTCCGCGCTGTGCACTTGTTACTCAGTCTCTGTTTAGCCCTGACCTCTCCCACCAGTCCCTGGCCCGTCATGCAGGCCCCTCCTCTCCTGGCTAACCTTCCCTGACCCCCTTGGCACTGATTTACACACACCCCCACCCCCACACCACTCCTGCTAACCCTTGAACCCTGACTGCCTGGAACTTCACCCAGAGGTTAGTGTGATGTAACCCCCCCCCCAACTAACCTGTCATGCTGACCCCTGACCTAGAATAGCCCCCTTGTTCCCGGACCTCTTGGCTGACCCTGTGCACATTGACCGCCCCCCCTCCCATGCAAACTGACCCTTGACCTCCTGCCTGATCCAACCCGTAACACTAACCCCCCACCCCTGCTGACACCCTCACACTAACCCTCGACCTCCCAGCTGACCAAAGACCCTGTCTGCTACCCTTCCAATGCTGACCCCACAGCCCCTGGGATCCCAGGAGGGAGTGGTCCCAGGGGTCTTTGCATCCGTGCCCCCGTCTGTGCAGGGCACTGGAAAGCCTGCAGGAGCTGACCGGCACCTTTGTGCTCGTGGCTCACTCCAGCAGCACCATCCTGTTGCTCACATTCACCTGCCTCTGTATCCACGCAGCCTTGGAGAGGGTCCGGGGCTGCTCAGGCCAGGGGAACCAAGCCTGCGTGGTTGCCTTAACCCAGCCCCTGGTCATCCTCTCAGTGCTGCTGCATGACCTGTTTATGCGCACAGAGCCCGTGTGCTTCGGGAACCTGCTGGACAGTGTCTTCGCCCTCTTCCAGCTCCTTACACCGGACAACCGGGCCTTCATCTACCATGACAGTACCCGGCA
>NW_005844146.1:12467-14777 GCF_000455745.1 Alligator sinensis | reverse complement strand
GGAAACGAGGGCCCGTTTTTTTGGTTTTTTCAGATGTGTTAGTTGACATAATACTAGTAGGTTTTATGGAAGTTGTTGTATTAGATTTTGTCCTTGTAGTAGTTGTCGTAATAGTATTTGATGTATTTGAAGTAGTAGTAGTAGTTTGATGCGGTATTGTTAAAGTAGATTTCGCTGTTTTAATAGAAGCAGTATTAGATGTTTTTGTAGTAGTGGTAATTGTAGTAGGTTTTTTTGGAGTAGCAGTAGTTGTCCTAGTAGTAGTAGTTGGAGTACCAGACATACTAGTAGTACTTGTAGTAGTGGTAGTAGTAGTTATCGATCTTGTAATAGAAGTCGCATTAGTAGTACTTTTCATAATGGTAGCTGTTGAACCAGTAGTAGTAGTTGTTTTATAAGTGGTGGTTGTATTTTTTATCATAGTAGTAGTTTTAGTAGTTTTAGCCATAGTAGTTGTACTAATAGTAGTAGTTGTCTTAGTAGTAGTTGTTTTCGTAGATGGAGTAGTTGACATAATACCAGTAGTTGTAGTAGTAGTTGTTGTATTAGACTTTGTCGTTGTACTAGTTGTCGTAATAAGAGTAGTTATATTTGAAGTAATAGTAGTAGTTGTTGTAGTTGTGGTCATAGTAGTTATCGATGTTTTTATAGAGCCATTAGTATTTGTTGTAGTAGTTGTAAAAGTAGTTTTTGTAGTAGTTTTCGCAGTAGTACTAGTTGAATGAGTAGTAGTAGTTGTAGTAGTGGTAATATTAGTTATCGATGTAGTAGTAGAAGTTCTAGTAATAGCATTTGCAGTAGTAGTTGCTGCCGTAGTAGTATTGGTAGTGGTTGTAGCAGTAGTACTTTTTGTAGTAGTTTTCGTAGTAGAAGTATTTGAAGGAGTAGTAGTACTTTTTGTATCAGTGGTAATATTAATTATCCCTGTTTTAATAGAATCAGTAGTATATATTTTAGTAATTTTTGTACTAGCTTTTGTTGTGGTACTAGTAGTTGATGTAGTAGTTGTTGTCGTAGTAGATATTGTCATAGTTGTAGTAGAAGTAGTATAAGTAGTTGTTGGCGCAGTAGTAGTTTTAGTTGTAGTAGTTGTAATAGTTTTACGTAGTAGTAGTAGCTGTTGTCGTGTTAGTAGTAGTTGTAGTATCTGATTCAATAGTAGTAGTTTTCATAATAATGGTAGTAGTAGTTAAGGATGTTGTAATAGACGTAGTACTTGTTGTCGAAGTAGTAGTTGTTTTCCTCGTTCTCGTAGTAGTAGAAATTGTCCTATTAGTAGTAGTAGTTAAAGTAGTTATTAGAGTAGAGGTAGTGTTAGTTATCGATGTTTTTATAGAAGTAGTATTATTTGTTGTAATAGTTGCTGTAGTAGAAGTAATTTGTCATCGTGGTAGTAATTGTTGTAGTAGTAGTAGTTGTCCTAGTAATACTAGTTGCAATAGTAGTTGTCCTAGTAGTAGTAGTTGTAGTAGTTGTAGTAGTAGTTTTCGTATTAGTTTTCGCAGTAGTAGTAGTTGAAGGAGTAGTATTAGTTGTAGTAGTCGTATTATGAGTTATCGATGTTTTAATAGAAGCAGTAGTAGATGTTCTAGTAGTTGTAGTAGCTGTTGTTGTGGTATTAGTAGTTGTCGTAGTAGTAGTTTTTGTCGTAGTTGTAGTAGTTTTCGAGTTATAGTAGTAGTTGTCATAATAGTAGATGTAGAGGTTGATGTATTAGTAGGAGTTGTACTACTAGTAGTAGTTTTGTAGTAGTTGTTGTTGTCGTAGTAGTAGCAGTTGTCCTATTAGTAGTAGTAGTTGACATAGTAGTAGTAGCTGTTTTAGTCGTGGTAGTAGTAGTTGTTGATGTTGTAATATAAATAGTAGTTGCTGTAGGAGCTTTTGTAGAAATATTTATTGTAGTAGTTGTAGTAGTGGTAGTTGTTGCAGTAGTAGAAGTTGTAGTAGTTGTTGGAGTAGTAGTAGTAGTTTTCGTAGTATTAGTTTTAGTATTCGTTTTTGTTGTATTACTAGTAGTTTTTGTCGTAGTAGTAGTTGTTTTTGCAGAAGTAGTAGTTGACATAATACCAGTAGTTTTTGTAGTAGTTGTTGTATTAGATGTTGTCGTTGTAGTACTAGTTGTTGTAGTAGTTGTTGTTGTCGTAGTAGTAGTTTTCATAGTTGTAGTAGTTGACGTAATAGTACTACTTGTATTTGAAGTAGTAGTAGTAATTGTTGTAGTTGTGGTCGTAGTAGTTATCGATGTTTTTAGTATTTGTTGTAGTAGTTGTTGTAGTAGAAGTAGTTTTTGTAGTAGTTTTCGCAGTAGTA
>NW_005844146.1:7993-12120 GCF_000455745.1 Alligator sinensis | reverse complement strand
GTGGTAGTTATCGATGTTTTTATAGAAGTAGTAGTATTTGTTGTAGTAGTTCTTTTAGTAGAAGTAGTTTGTCATCGTGGTAGTAATTGTTGTAGTCGTAGTAGTTGTCCTAGTAATACTAGTTGAAATAGTAGTTGTTGTCCTAGTAGTAGTAGTTGTACTAGTTGTAGTAGTAGTTTTCGTAGTAGTTTTCGCAGTAGTAGTAGTAGTCGAATTATTAGTTATCGATGTTTTAATAGAAGCAGTAGTAGATGTTCTAGTAGTTGTAATAGCTGTTTTGGTATTAGTAGTTGTCGTAGTAGTAGTAGATGACGTAGTAGTAGATGTAGTAGATGTAGTAGTAGTAGTTGAAGAAGTAGTAGTAGTTGTTGGAGTAGTGGTAGTAGTAGTTTTCGGTGTTTTAATAGAAGCATTAGTAGATGTTGTAGTAGTTGTAGTAGAAGCTGTTTTTATCGTAGTCGTTTTTGTTGTAGTTGTAGTAGTTGTCGAGTTGTAGTAATAGTTGTCATAATAGTAGATGTAGAGGTTGATGTATTAGTAGGAGTTGTACTACTAGTGGTAGTTTTGTAGTAGTTGTTTTCGTAGTAGTAGCAGTTCTCATATTAGTAGTAGTAGTTGACACAGTAGTAGTAGCTTTTTTAGTCGTGGTAGCGTTGTAATAGAAATAGTAGTAGTTGCTGTAGGAGCTGTTGTAGAAATATTTATTGTAGTAGTTGTAGTAGTGGTAGTTGTTGCAGTAGTAATAATTGTAGTAGTAGTATAAGCTGTTTTTATCGTAGTAGTTTTTGTTGTAGTTGTAATGGTTGTCGAGTTGTAGTAGTAGTTCTCATAATAGTAGATGTAGAGGTTGATGTATTAATAGGTGTTGTACTATTAGTAGTAGTTGTTGTAGTAGTTCTTGCAGTAGTAGTAGTTTTCATAGTAGTAGTAGTTTCAGTATTAGTTTTTGTTGTTGTAGCAGCCGTTGTCCTATTAGTAGTAGTTGACATAGTAGTAGTAGCTGTTGTAGTTGTGGTAGTAGTAGTTGGTGATTTTTTTCTAGATATAGTAGTAGTTGCTGTAGTAGTAATCAATGTTTTAATAGAAGGAGTAGCAGATGTTGTAGTAGTTCTTGTAGTACAAGTTGTTTTTATCGTACTAGTAGTAGTTCTAGAAGTTCATGTATTAGTAGGAGTTGTACTAGTAGTAGTAGTTGTTGTCGTAATAGTTACGGTTGTCCTAATAGTAGTAGTTGCAGTAGTTGACATAGTAGTAATAGCAGTTGTAGTCGTGGTAGCAGTACTTGTTGATGTTGTAATAGAAATAGTAGTAATTGCTGTAGGAGCTGTTGTTTTAATAGTATTTATTGTAGTATTTATAGTAGTGGTAGTTGTTGCAGTAGTAGTAGTTGTAGTAGTTGTTGTTGGCGTAGTAGTAGTTGTACTAGTAGTAGTTTAAGTGTTTGTGTTTGTTGTATTAATAGTTGTAATTGTCGTAGTAGTAATTTTTGTCATAGAATTAGTGGTAGTAGTAGTTATAGTAGTGGTAGTTGATGGAGTAGTAGTAGTATCTTTTGTATTAGTTTCTGTTGTATATATAGTAGTAGTTATTGTATTAGAAATTTTTCTCGTAGAAGTAGTAGTAGTTCTCGTACTAGTAGTACAAAATGTTGTAGTAGTAGTAGTTGTAGTTTTTGTAGTAGCGGTATCTGTTGGAGTAGTAATAGTTGTAGTAGTTGTTTTTGGAGTAGTAGTTGTCCTAGGATTAGCAGTTTTTGTATTAGTTTTTGTTGTATTATTTTTTGTTGTAATATTGTTGTCTTTGCTGTAATAGCTGTGCTAATTGTTGTCGTAGTTGTCGTAGTAGTAGATGTTGGAGTATTTGACGTTATAGTCGTTGCGGTAGTAGTAGTTATCGGTGTTGTGATAGAAGTAGTAATAGTAATTTTCATAGTAGTAGCTGTTGAAGAAGTAACAATAGTTGTAGTAGTGGTACTAGTTGCTATCTTTTTTTAATAGAAGCAGTAGTAGTTGTTGTAGTACTAGTAGAAGTATTTGTCGCAGTAGTAGTATTTGTTGTTGTAGTAGTAGTTCTAGTAGTTGATGAATTAATAGGAGTTGTATTAGTAGTAGTAATTATTGTTGTAGCAGTTGTCTTAGTAGTAGTAGTTGAAGTATTAGATGTAGCAGTGGTAGTCGTAGTTACCGATGCTTTTATAGACGTAGTAGTACTTTTTCTAGTAGTAGTTGTATTAGTTCAAGTAATATTGTTCGTATTAGTAGTTATTGTAGTTGTTCTTATAGTAGTAATTGTTGTCATCGTAGTAGAAGTTGTTGTCGTAGTAGTAGTAGTTCTTGTAATAGTTGTAATAGTTGTCGTAGTAATAGTAGTAGTAATAGACAATATTAGTAGTTGTAATTGTGCTAGTAGTAGTAATCGATTTTGTAATAATTCGTAGTAGTAGTAGTTGTTTTAGTAGGTGTTGTAGTAGAAGTAGTAGTTTTCGTAGTTGTAGTAGTTGATGTAATACTAGTACTTGTAGAACTTGTTGTAGTAGTAGAAGTTGTTTTTGTCGTATGAGTATTAGTAGTTGTCCTAATACATCAACCTCTACCTCTACTATTTTGACAACTACTACTACAACTTTCAACTACTACAACTACAACAAAAACTACTACGATAAAAACTGCTTCTACTACAGCTACTCCACTATCTACTACTGTTTCTATTAAAATACCAAAAACTACTACCACCATTACTCAAACAACTACTACTTTTTCTTCAACTACTATTACTACATCTCGTACAACAGCTACTACTACGTCATGTACTACTACTACAATTAGTAGTGCTACAACAATAGCTGCTACAACTACTAGTGCTTCTATTAAAATATCGATAACTAATAATACGACTTCTACTACTACTGCGAAAACTACTACGAAAACTACTACTACAACTAGTACAACTACTACTACTAGGACAACAACTACTATTGCAACTACTATTGCTAGGACAACTACTACGACTACAACAATTACTACCACGATGACAAACTACGTCTACTACAACAACTACTACAAAAAATACTACTACTTCTATAAAAACATCGATAACTACCACTACCTCTACTATAATAACTACTTCAACTACTACTACTAGGACAATTTCTACTACTACGAACACTAGGAAAACAACTACTACTACGACAACAAGTACTACTATTAAACTACTACTAGGACAATTTCTACTACTACGAACACTAGGAAAACAACTACTACTACGACAACAAGTACTACTATTAAAACATCATTAACTACTACTACCATTACTATGAAAAATACTACTATTGCATCAAATACTACAACTACTACTACTATGAAACAGCTATTACTAGTACGTAAAACTATTGCAACTACTACTAATACAACTACTACTACAACTACAACTACTACTACGCCAACAACTACTTCTACTACTTCTACTACTACTACGACAATATCTACTACGACAACAACTACTACACCAACTACTAGTACCACAACAAAAGCTACTACAAAAACTACTACTGCTTCTATTAAAACATCGATAACTAATATTTCCACTACTACAAATACTACTACTCATTCAACTACTACTACTGCGAAAACTACTACAAAAACTACTTCTACTACAACAACTACTACAACAAATACTAAAAACATCGGTAACTACTACGACCACAACTACAACAATTACTACTACTACTTCAAATACAACTAGTACTATTAAGACAAAAACTACAACGACAACATCTAGTACAACAACTACAACAAAAACTATTAGTATTACGTCAACTACTACAACTATGAAAACTACTACTACTACGAAAACAACACCTACTGCAACAACTACTACTACAACGACAACCTCTACTACATCAACAACAACTACAACTACTGGTATTATGTCAACTATTACATCTACAAAAACTTCTACTACTACGCAAATTCCAAAAGTAATACAACAAAAACGAATACTGAAACTACTACTACTACTATGAAAACTACTACTATTGCAAGAACTTGTACAACAACTACTACTACTAGTATAGCTCCTACCAATACATCAAACTCTACATCTACTATTATGACAACTACTACTACAAC
>NW_005844146.1:6637-7708 GCF_000455745.1 Alligator sinensis | reverse complement strand
CTCGTACAACATCTACTACTACGTCATCTACTACTACTACAACTACTAATGCCACAACAACAGCTACTACAACTACTAGAACATCTACTACTGCTACTATTAAAATATCGATAACTAATAATAGGACTACTACTACTACTGCGAAAACTACTACGAAAACTACTACTACAAATAGTACAACTACTACTACGACAACAACTACTATTTCAACTAGTATTACTAGGACTACTACTACTACTACAACAATTACTTCCAGGATGACAAGCTACTTCTTCTACAACTACTACATCAAATACTACTACTTCTATAAAAACATCGATAACTACGACTACCTCTACGCTAATAACTATTTCAACTACTACTATTACTAGGACAATTTCTACTACTACGAGAACTAGGAAAACAACTAATACTACGACAACAAGTACTACTTCTATTACAACATCATTAACTACTACTACCATTATTATGAGAACTATTACTATTGCATCAAATACTGCAACTACGACAACAGCTATTAATACTACGTAAAACTATTACAACTACTACTAATACAACTACTACTACAACTACAACTACGCCAACAACTACTTCTACTACTACTACGACAACATCTACTACGACAACAAGTACTACATCAACTACTAGTTCCACAACAAAAGATACTACAAAAACTACTACATCTACTACTGCTTCTATTAAAACATCGATAACTAATATTACCACTACTACAACTACTACTAATCCTTCAACTACTACTACTGCGAAAACTACTACAAAAACTACTTCTACTACAACAACTACTACAACAAATACTAAAAACATCGAAATCTACTACGACCACAACTACAAAAATTACTACTACTACGTCAAATACAAGTAGTACTATTACGTCAACTACTACAACTATGAAGACTAGACAACAACAACTACTACAACAACTAGTACTACAACGACAACATCTAATACAACAACTACTACAAAAACTACTGGTATTATGTCAACTACTACTTCTGCAAAAACAACTACTACTACGACAAAAACTACTAGTAATACAACAAAAACGAATAA
>NW_005844146.1:5512-6606 GCF_000455745.1 Alligator sinensis | reverse complement strand
CTCCCAGAACTACTACAACTACTACTACTGCAAAAACTACCACTACTACAACTACTACAATAAATATTTCTACATCATCTCCTACAGCAACTACTACTATTTCTATTACAAAATCAACAACTACTACTACCACGACTAAAACAGCTACTACTACTATGTCAACTACTACTACTAATAGGACAACTGCTACTACTACGACAACAACAACTACTACAAAACTACTACTAGTAGTACAACTATTAATACATCAACCTCTACATCTAATATTATGACAACTACTACTACAACTCGAAAACTACTACAACTACAACAAAAACTACTACGATAAAAACTGCTTCTACTACAGCTACTACAACATCTACTACTGCTATTAAACACGCAAAATTACTACTACCACTACTCCAACAACTACTACTACTTCAACTACTACTAATACAGCTCGTACAACATCTACTACTACGTCATCTACTACTAATAGACCACTACTAATGCCACAACAACAGCTACTACAACTACTAGAACATCTACTACTGCTTCTATTAAAACATCGATATCTAATAATACGAGTATTACTACTACTGCGAAAACTACTACTACAACTAGTACAACTACTACTACTAGGACAACAACTACTATTGCAGCTAGTATTACTTGGACAACTACTACTAAAACAATTACTACCACGATGACAAACTACTTCTACTACAAGATCTACTACAACAAATACTACTACTTCTATAAAAACATCGATAACTACCACAACCTCTACTCTGATAACTACTTCAACTACTACTACAACTAGGACAATTTCTACTACTACGAGAACTAGGAAAACAACTACTATTACGACAACAAGTACTACTCCTATTAAAACATCATTAACTACTACTACCTTTACTATGAAAACTAATACTATTGCATCAAATACTACAAGTACTACGAAACAGCTACTACTACTAAGTAAAACCATTTCAACTACTACTAATACAACTACTACAACAACTACTACTACTACACCAACAACTACTTCTACTACTTCTACTACTACTACGACAACATCTACTACGACAACAAGTACTACATCAACTACTAGT
>NW_005844146.1:3451-5332 GCF_000455745.1 Alligator sinensis | reverse complement strand
AACTCCTACTAATACATCAACCTCTACATCTACTATTATGACAACTACTACTACAACTCGAAAACTACTACAGCTACAAGAAAAACTACTACGATAAAAAGTGTTTCTACTACAGCTAATACAACATCTACTATGGCTTCTATTAAAACACCGAAAACTACTACTACCACTACTGCAACAACTACTACTACTTCTTCAACTACTACTACTACAACATGTACTATAACTTCTACTACTACGTCATCTACTACTACTACGACAACTACTAATACCACAACAACAGCTACTACAACTACTAGAACATCTACTACTGCTTCTATTAAAACATCGATAACTCATAATACGACTACTACAACTAATACTACTCCTTCAACTACTACTAATACGAAAACTACTACTACAACTACTACAACAACTACTATTGCAACTAGTATTACTAGGACAACTGCTACTACTACAACAATTACTACCACGATGACAAACTACTTCTACTACATCAACTACTACAACAACTACTAGTACTTCTATAAAAACATCGATAAATACCACTACCTCTACTCTAATAACTAATTCAACTACTACTACTAGGACAATTTCTAGTACTACGAGAACTAGGGAAAAAACTACTACTATGACAACAAGTACTACTTCTATTACAACATCATTAACTAATACTACCATTACTATTTAAACTACTACTAATGCATCAAATACTACAACTACGACAACAGCTACTACCACGTAAAACCATTACAACTACTACTACTAACATAACTACTACTACAACTTCTACAACTACTACTTCTACTAGAACTACTTCCACTACGTCAACTAGTACTACCACAACAAAAGGTACTACAAAAACTACTACATCATCTATTACTGCTTCTATTAAAACATGGGTAAGTAAAATTACCATACTACAACAACTACTATTAGTCCTACAACTACTACTACTGCGAAAACTACTACAAAAACTACTTAAACTACAACAACTACTACAACAAATGCTAAAAACATCGATAACTACTACGACCACAACTACAACAACTACTACTACTTCAAATACAACTACTACGATTAGGACAACTACTACAACAACTAATACAAAAACTACTAGTATTACGTCAACTACTACAACTATGAACTACTACTACTACGACCAGAACACCTACTACAACAGCTACTACTACAACGACAACCTCTACTACATCAACAACTACAACTTCTGGTATTATTTCAACTACAACATCTAGAAAAACATCTACTACTACGCAAATTCTACTAGTAATACAACAAAAACGAATACAAAACTACTACTACTATGAAAACTACTACTACTGCAAGAACTACTACAACAACTACTACTACTAATACAACCCCTACTAATACATCAACCAATACATCTACTATTATGACAACTACTACTACAAATCGACAACCACTACAACTACAACAAAAATAACTACGATAAAAACAGCTTCTACTACAACAACTACAAGTACTACTACTGCAACAACTACCAATAGTACAACTACTACAATAAAAATTTCTACAACAGCTCCTACTACTATTTCTAGTACAACATCAACAACTACTACTACCAGGACTAAAACAGCTACTACCACTGTGTCAACTGCTACTACTAATAGGACAACTGCTACTACTACGACAACAACAACTACTACTAAACTACTACTAGTAGTAAACTCCTACTAATACATCAACCTCTACATCTACTATTATGACAACTACTACTACAACTCGAAAACTACTACAGCTACAAGAAAAACTACTACGATAAAAAGTGTTTCTACTACAGCTAATACAACATCTACTATGGCTTCTATTAAAACACCGAAAACTACTACTACCACTACT
>NW_005844146.1:0-3333 GCF_000455745.1 Alligator sinensis | reverse complement strand
ACATCTACTACTGCTTCTATTAAAACATCGATATCTAATAATACGAGTATTACTACTACTGCGAAAACTACTACTACAACTAGTACAACTACTACTACTAGGACAACAACTACTATTGCAGCTAGTATTACTTGGACAACTACTACTAAAACAATTACTACCACGATGACAAACTACTTCTACTACAACAACTACTACTACTTCTATAAAAACATCGATAACTACCACTACCTCTACTATATTAACTAATTCAACTACTACTACTACTAGGACAGTTTCTACTACTACGAGAACTAGGGAAACAACTACTACTAGGACAACAAGTACTACTTCTATTACAACATCATTAACTACTACTACCTTTACTATGAAAACTAATACTATTGCATCAAATACTACAACTACTACTACGACGACAACAGCTACTAGTACTACGTAAAACTATTACAACTACTACTAATACAACCACTACTACAACTACAACTACTACTACGCCCACAACTACTACTACTACGACAACATCTACTACGACAACAACTACTACATCAACTACTAGTACCACAACAAAAGCTACTACAAAAACTACTACATCTACTACTGCTTCTATTAAAACATCGATAACTAGTATTACCACTACTACAACTACTACTACTCCTTCAACTACTACTACTGCGAAAACTACTTAAAAAATACTTCTACTACAACTACTACAACAAATACTAAAAACATCGATAACTACTACGCCCACAACTACAACAATTACTACTACTTCAAATACAACTAGTACTATTACGACAACTACTACAACGACAAAATCTACTACAACAACTACAACAAAAACTACTAGTATTAAGTCAACTACTACAACTATGAAAACTACTACTACTACGACAAAAACACCTACTACAACAACTACAACTACAACGACAACATCTAATACAACAACTAATACAAAAACTACTGGTTTTATGTCAACTACTACTATTAATAGGACAGCTGCTACTACTACGACAACAACAACTACTACAACTTCTACTACTGCAACAACTACCACTACTACAACTACTACAATAAATATTTCTACAACAGCTCCTACATGAACTACTACTGTTTCTATTACAACATCAACAACTACTACTACCACGACTAAAACAGCTACTACTATTATGTCAACTACTACTATTAATAGGACAGCTGCTACTACTACGACAACAACAACTACTACAAAACTACTACTAGTAGTACAACTCCTACTAATACATCAAACTCTACATTTACTATTATGACAACTACTACTACAACTGGACAACTACTACAACTACAACAAAAACTACTACGATAAAAACTGCTTGTACTACAGCTACTACAATATCTACTATGGCTTCTATTAAAACACCGAAAACTACTACTACCACTACTCCAACAACTACTACTACTTCTTCAACTACTACTACTACATCTACTACAACATCTACTAATACGTCATCTTCTACTACTACTACGACAGCTAATAATACCACAACAACAGCTACTACAACTACTACAAATACTACTACGACAGCAACTACTACTGCAAATGCTATTACTAGAACTTCTACTACTACAACTAGTACCACTATGACAAAAATTACTTCTACTACAACTACTACAACAAATACTAATGCTTCTATAAAAACATCTATAACTACTATGACCACAACTACAACAACTACTACTATTACTTCAAATACAACTACTCTTATTGCGACAAGTACAACGACAAAATCTACTACAACAACTACTACTACAACTATTGGTATTATGTCAACTACTCCATCTACAAAAACAACTACTACTAAGACTACTACTATTAGTACAACTACTATGGCTAAAACTACTAAAACTACTACTAGGATAAATAATACAACCACTACTTATAAAACAACTACTACTACTGCTTCAACAGCTAGCACTATAAAAAGTACTACTAATGCTACTTCTATTACAAGATCGATAACTACTACTACCACTGCTACAATAGTACTACTACTATGTCTAGTATTCCAACTACTACTACTAGGACAACTACTACTACTCCAAAAAAAACTACTACAACTACCACTACTACAAAAACATCTACTACTGCTTCCATTAAAACAGCGAAATCTACTACTAACAATACCGCATCAAACTACTACTAATACTTCAAATACATCTACTACTATTAAGACAACTACTACAAGGACAACATCTACTACAACAACTAATACAAAAACTACTAGTATTACGTCAACTACTACAACTATGAAAACTACTACTACTAAGACAACAACACCTACTACAACAACTACAACTACAACGACAACATCTAGTACAACTTCTATAAAAACTACAAGTATTACGTCAACTACTACAACTATGAAAACTACTACTACGACAACAACACCTACTACAACAACGACAACATCTACGAAAACAACAACAACTACAACTATTGGTATTATGTCAACTACCACATCTGCAAAAACAACTACTACTACGACAATTACTAGTAGTAATAAAAAAAAAGAATAATAAAACTACTACTACTAGGAACACTACTACTACTCCAACAACTACTACAACTACTAATACTGCAACAACTACCACTACTACAACTACTACAATAATTATTTCTACAACAACAGCTCCTACAGTAACTAGTACTATTTATATTATAACATCAACAACTACTACTACCACGACTACAACAGCTATTACTATTATGTCAAATACTACTAATAATAGGACAAATGCTACTACTGGGACAATAACTACTACAACAAATACTACTAGTACAAATCCTCTACATCAACCTCTACATCTACTATTATAACAACTACTACTCCAACTGGACAACTACTACAATTACAACAAAAACTACTACGATAAAAGAAGCTTCTACTAAATCTACTACTGCATCTATTAAAACACAGAAAACTAATACTTCCACTACTCCAACAATTACTACTACATCCTCAACTACTACTACTACGACAACATCTACGACAATATCTACTACTACCTCAACTACTACTACTATAAGGACAACTAACAGTAATAATACTATTAGTAGAAATTGTAGTAGTAGTAGTAGACTAACTTCAACTAATAATACTTCAACTACAAAAACTACAATTTTTACGAAAACTACAATTACTAGAAAAACAATTAATATTATCTACAATACTACAACTCGAAAACAACTACAAAAATAAGCACAACTACTACATAAACTACTACTCCTACTACACCAATAACAATAACATCCATTTAAGTATGCAACTGGCAGTAGGAACCAAAAAACGGGGGTAG
>NW_005844145.1:11513-14848 GCF_000455745.1 Alligator sinensis | reverse complement strand
TCTGTTAAAAAGCCTCCCTTCCCAGCTGACAGTACCGGTGGGTTCAATTCACTGCATGTCTACACGGACATTGTGGAACATCAGCTTGTCGGGGAGTTTTTGATACCTTTGCTACGCTGCGTCCCTGTCCATAGGAGCAACAACGAGTTTGTCACCATCACATATGACAACCTGCATTATGTCCCCATCAGTCAGCGCACATGGACACAATCAGCATTGAAATAAAGACGGATCAGAACAAACACGGCTCATTTCGCTTTGGTAAGGTGATCGTTAAGCTTCACCCACGCCCCCGGAAGACTTTGAGATTTTAAAATAAGTAAAAGTTCAATGGTGATGGTAAAAAACTATGGGGACCCTAATTTGTACAGAAATTATTATAAAGCCCAGGCTGGGTATGGTCTTCCCGGATATCATGGGGTGCCCGTGATGTACGGGGCTGCTGTGCGAGGCATATTTTGCAGCCTCTTTAGGAAATCCGTTCCGCTTTGGAGAAGGGGTCTGGAGATTATTAAGCCGCATGCTAAAAATGCGGCACAAAACATAACCAAAGATGTGATCGGTCACATCTCCCAAGCTGTCCTAGATAGGGTGGTCAAGCCGGCAAAGCAGGAGGGGTCCGGCCTCATGTATATTCAAAGAAAGAGCCTTAAAAGAAAGAGAGACGCACCAGACTCCGGATGTGCAGGACCTCCACAACCCCTTAAAAAGAAGAGGGTAAGTCGACAGGGCCACCAGACACGAAAAACCAACTTTAGTGAAACAGGCTATAAAGATGTTTGTGTTACCAGAGACCGTGTAACGCTCTTTGGCATGTTTCCAAGACACGCAGGCTGCCACATCATCAATAAAGTCGCAAGATGAACTTTCATAGGTGGGAAAAAAGAGGTAGCCAAAGAGTTCTTCGGGGTCCCTAACAATGCTGGTGTTGGGCAAGTTGGTTCTCTGACCGAATTTACCCCACAAAGAATTTAGAAACACAATTTTGCTATTTGGTGCTTTGCAGGGTTGGGTTTGATTTGCTCTGGGCGTAAGGTCACACCTTTTTGCAAGAAATTGGCCACCTATCTCTCTTGTTTTTCTCAGTCGGTACACCAGGCGGGGTAGCCTGAGACTTCCTGCTTCTCTCGGAGGTGCATTTTTATGTACCGTGAAAAAAGGGTGCTAGACTTCTCAGCAAAATGCCAAACTTCATAGATTTGAGTTACTCTGTATCCATTGGTGATAGCTTTATTCAATTCTGGTGTGCACCACATGCCCAGGAGGGCCCTCTCTTCATCAGTGTGGTCGCACTTTTGCTGTCTTTTTTCCACGCAGAGACAGCAAAGCGTGAACATAAGTTTCCCGTTCACCCTAGTGGGTAGCATAGGAAAAATAAGGCTTCACAGTGGATACAGTTGCACCTTGGGTATTCCAAAATAGCTCGACAGAGGTTGGAAATTGTCATGAATGATTTCAGGGTGTCCTGTTGGGTATTCCTTTGTTTTGTTTATAAAGGGGAAAAGATGGTAAAATCGTAATAGTGTATTTGTTTGCCAGGTTTAGTTTGGTAATATAGACAGATGGCATTAGTTCTCCCCCCAAAAAGAGCATCCCTAGGCACCAGGGGAGAAGGCTGCGGGGTTCTGCTTAAAAAATCTGCCAGCTCCCCATCCGTTTCTAACAGAGCCCTCCACTCGTGCTCCCAAATGGTCCTAACGGTAAACCCCTCTCTCTTGAGATAATCAGTCTTGTGCAATGCCTGATAATTCAGAAACCTAAAGGTGGTCCCCGTCAACAGGTTCAGGTCTTTCTCATTGCAGCAAGTGACACAACTGTGGAAAAAGTATCCATTAAATTCGAATGGCATAGCTTCCCCATCAATGTTGGCATAGCCGTCTAAAAAATAGGGGCCTACCTGAAACTCCCCACCCTGTAAGGCATGTCAAATTTGAATATTTTCTTTCTCTGAAATGTACATTAGCTACTGAATAGATGGGGTTGAAAACCTCTTTTTCTGTCTGTGATAGTTGTCCGGGGGGAGAAGCGCTATGGTCTGCGGTTCCACAAACATAAACCTGTACATGGCCATGCAGATGCAGGCCAGCATGATGTATTGGAAAGGGTCTGTGCAGCGTACTCCATTTTGGAGTTCACCATCTACTTTCACTCGGTCTACCTGTCGTGTCATATTCATAATCTCATCCCTGTAGAGGCAGCAGGCCTCTTTCAAAATGTTTACGCCCTGCTGGCAATAATAGGCCAGCTCCTTTTGCATGTCAAAGGCCTTATCACAGTTATTCTGATACCATTCTAAAAACTGTCCTTTCTCACCGGACATCATATTTTCAGCGCCGTAGTACTCCGTCTTTGGGAGAGGCCCCACATAATTTCGGTTGACTGCTGTGTTAAAAAAATGTGGGAAATAACTTTTGCATCCTTCAAACCCCATCGCCTGTGGAAGCCGGCTAAGTTTCATTGGCAAAATGTTTAAAGACTCTATGAAATGGATGCCTAGCCTGGTCACTTCAATGCACATGAGTTTACCGCCCCGAGTGATTAGTTTCACGCCCATTTTTCCCATCAATAAATGGCTGACAATGAAGTAACCGTTGTAGCCTTTGGCGTTGTGAGCTATGAAGGTGTAGTCCTTGAACTTTTTATCCATAAAGACCTTAATAAAATCAGACAGATACTCTTCACCCTTAACTCCCAAGTGCTTTCTGGCTTTTTGGGCTTAGCTTTACAAGCCTTTTAGGGGGTTTTGCCTGCGTCTTTCTGGGGTTTTTTTCCCCTGTCTTTAGCTCCATTGCAAAAATGTAGTTGGGCACACGCATCCCCGTCTCCTGCACACATTCATAAAAAATATACCCCTCGCCTTCTTCAGGCTCTTTAATCTGACGCATAAAGCACCAGTATTTGGTTACATCCGTGATTTTCCCTTAACACTATTTGCACTGCCGCCCTTTGCACTCGTGCTTTATGTCCACGTAAGATTTACACTCATCGCACAGAGTTTTAGTCAGACATTCAATCCGATTTTCAGAGGCCAGGGCCACGTGCTTTTCTAAGCACTCTTTGGGATGACAGAACAGCTTACAATTAGGGCACCGCTGTGTCCTGCCCACGTTTTCAGCGCAGTTTGGCCTCAGGCAAACGTGACTCCACCCAGTTTTTTTCCTTATGGATCACTTTCTGAATGTTAACCTGCTCAAGGTCTTCAAACAAAGGTACTTGATGGAGCATAACCTTTTGATATATACACATGCCTAATTTCCGATGCAGTTCCTTGGCACCATCTAGCAGTTCGACATCTCTGGCCCGTCTATGTTTTGTAACAGCCAATAGACTGGCTG
>NW_005844145.1:5987-11498 GCF_000455745.1 Alligator sinensis | reverse complement strand
AGGTATTCAAGTCAATTAAATACTTCCTCTTTTTAGTAATGATCTGGGACTAGGGGATAGAGCTTATAACTCTACGGCTTCCACCTCCCCGGCCTCTCACAATGACCACCACCAGCCAAAATGTCGAATCGCGCAATATTTCTCTCTGACTTTGTAACAGATGACTGAACCACTCTAAAAACAGCTCTGGGGTCATCTTGCTTAAATTAATAGCTCGAGAGTATAAACAGCTTGCCATGATATCTGCCTGAATGCGTAACTGGGCATAGTCATTGCCTGTGAATCTGTGGCAGACTTCTGCTACAATTTCTTCCACCCCTCGGGTTATGGCTTCGTATGCCACGTGTAACGGCACACGCTCCAGCTTCACAAAACAGAACTCCTCGTGTACCTCGTGCCTCCAAACCTGGCTACAAACCACTCGTGCCTTCTCACCCGCACCATATCTACGTCCGGTTAAACATCCTCTGCTGACTCAGGAGACCAGGGGGCAATTGAGGGGTCCTCTAAACTGTCTTCTACACCAGATTCATTATCCCAACCCTCTGACCCTTCAGGTGTTGGTCGTGGGGGAGGCCTGGGTGGTCTGGGGACATTTGAGGTACCCTCTAAGGCTTCCTAAACCATAGTCACCATCTCCCCTCTCTGGCTCTGTGGGTCCTGGTGAAAGGTCGGGTCTGGGTGGCTGGGGTACATTTGAGGGACCCTCTAAGAGGCTTCCTAAATCATATTCTTCACTCCCTCTCTCTGGCTCTGGGGGTCCTGGTGAAGGGTCAGGACTGGAAGGAGAAGTGTTCGAGCGATCCCAAGGGGATCTCTTTTTGTTTTTTTTTCTCAACCGGTGTTTAGCCTTCCCCACGCTCCTCTTTAACCAGGCCCTTACTTTTCACCCTGCGAGCCACTTGCTGGTTCGCCACCCATTCTTACCCCCACATTTACCATGACTCCCCGTCTTATGATACAGGCCATGACTGGGGTCCAAATTAACCAGACTACCTCCTCTCTGAGTAAAATTTACCCTTTTATTCTGGTAGGAATCATGGTCTTTCAAAGTGCTCTGCACACAGAGATGTATACGCCTGCCAACACCACCCCAACCCCGCCTCTTTTTTCACAATAATCATGATCTTTCAAAAAAAGAGAAAGACCCTCCTCTTCCTGTAAATTGTGTGAGCAATCAGTCCTGGGTTTCTTATTCATGGGGTCCAGATCCCCTGCTTTGGGGGTGTGAATCCTTGTCTTTTTATGTATGGTTTTCTCAGAGGAAGGTGGCTTGTTTTCCTCTGAGGAACCAGACCCTCCTGCTCTGTCCCGGCGGTCTTCTGATCCTTGGGTGTTACGATCTGCAGGCTGAACATTTCTGGGGCTCTTTGCTTGTGCTTTTAGAGGTCTCTGCCCAGGCCCCTGCTCTTCTTCAGGAGTGGTGCATGTGATCACTTAGGAAATATAAAATTTGTCCTCAAGCATTTGAATGCACTTTCCTCACACACTACAAATTTAAATTTTGCTTAACCCCTACACACAGCTTCTCCTCCCACAAGAAACACAAACAGTTTCAGAAGCTGATTTCAGAAAAAATTACCTTTTACTACTGGATAAAAACATGACTGTACGTGCTTGTTCTGCTCTTCTATTTTAGAAGAAGAGGCTCTGTGTGAAAACAAACTGTTACAAACAGTTGTTATCACTTGTGTGATTATAGTAACGCAGCCACAAATAACCCACCATTTTAAAATAATTTTTACCTTGCTGTGGTAAAATTGCATGGGGCTTCCCCAACTGATAAGCTCTCTGTAATATAAATGAAATGATACAATAAGTAAGTCCTCTGTATTAAAAAATTAAATAATAGATTAAGGAAAATAGTGTCTGTATAAAGTAAAATATAACTGTTTTAAAATAGTCACCACTAAAAGACAACTCCACCCCTTTAGTCTTAAAACATGTGGAGATCTGGAGACACTGGTCAGCTTTTTTTTTTTTTGATCTGGTTTATCTTTATGATACATACCCGCCACCCCTATACTATCCACAATCTGTGAGAATATATATTTTAAAATTCAGTCTTTATTTCCATCAAACATTTTTATAATATTTACTGATTTATTTTGTTAAACCTTCTAAGAAGTTTTTTTTAATCATTTCCGGTGACCATTGAGCCTTGTTGGCCTTATCTTTACAGCAGGCCTTTTGGTAAAAGATAACTCCTTTAGTCTTAAAACAGGAAGAGCTTTTTTTTTTTTTTTGGTGGTCTGGTTTATCTTTATAACACTGCCCCCGCCCCTCCACCCCCATACCATACACAATCTGTGAGAATATATATTTTTAAATTCACTCTTTATTTCCATCAAAACTTTTACAATATTTACTAGTGTATCTGTTACCCCTTCTCCTAAGAAGGGTTGTTTATCATTTCTAGTGACCATTAAGTCTCATTGATTTTATCTTTACAAAAAAACCTATATGTATGTGATTAGAGATCCAAGACACTAAAGCAAATGCTAAAATACATTAGATGCAGGAAACTGATGATGTGCTTTACAACCTCACATTCCCCAGCCTCCCACCAAGATCAGCAAAAGATATAAGCCCCACCCATTTTCAACTGTTTTTGCTAATCCCCCCCTTAAGCAGGGTTTTAGAATCTCTAGCACCAATTAAGTGTTCAATACGGGGTATGAGTGTTTCATCTTCCTCAGTGATCAAATCATGAAGGGCAGCATTAGGATCTTCTGCAGAATACACAGTGTTTAGAAGCTCTCTAACCTGAATTAAATGTTTCTCAGTAATTCTGAGACTGTTCCTGGCAAACGCAATGCTTATAACTGCATTGAAAATGTTATCACGACATATTTCCTGACAAAGTTCCTGAATTATTTGATTTATGTCTTCATCTAAGCAAGTAATACATTCATGGGCTTCTTGACCCCCTAGGTCAAATGTGCACCACCAGCATAGGTCAAAAAGTCTCTTCCTCAAGCAGTATTTCATTATGCCATAAAAGGAAAGGCGAACAAGAAACTTCATGAAAACTTTACATTCATGACTTGTAACCGGATCTGTTGATTCAATGCCTAGCTGTCTTTTGAACTCTTCAGCCTCATCCGGTCTTTGTTCTCTGCAGAAGCATACACTTCCTTCTTGTGTACTGCTGAGTAGGTTTTCTGGTGTCATTAAAAAGGCTTCATCTAGCTGCAAAGGAATTCAATTAAAGGACTAAATTAGTTAGCTGCTGTTTAATTGGTCCTTAGCTACTTCCAAACATGCACGTGCCATGAAGTGAACCCACACCCCTACCCTCAAAACCCAAGTGCCCCCACAACCATGCTCCAAGTCTCTTACCAGTCTCTCCTCTGCGATGACCTCTACTTCGCATGCCGGCTCTGGCACAAAGATACCATCTTCCAAATTCTCAACGTCTGCTTCGAGGGCTTGGGCCTTCTCCATTTGCCTGTTCATCGGGTCTTCCCGAACAAGGTCAGTGTCTCAAAGAGTCTTTGGGCAAGGAGCCGGGTCTCCTCCTCAGTACTATTTCTACAGTAACACTTTCTATAAGGTCATCTTGGGCCTACAGGCGTTGTGAAAGAATCCATACCCGCCCCTCTTGCCTTAGCACGGTCTCAGATAAACAGAGGGGTCGTTTGGGAAAGCAGATAGACCTGGTGGGTTTTGCCGCCTAAATCCCACCTCCTGTACCCACTCCAATTCGTTCAGCATTGTTCTTGGGAGGTCTGAGGCCTCTGAAACCCCCACCAATTGTTTGGGGGTGCTGGGGCGGGTTGTTAGAGGAGTCACAGCTCCACCACGCCACCCCATAGGCCATGCCTGTGCTCCAGCAGGGGCTAGAGCGGTCTGGGACCTGATAGTCCATAAATGTACCACGAGATCTGGGGCAGTTCTTGTAGCATGAGGGGTTGGGCTTTGGGGTCTGCATGGACTGTACTTCTGATGACATGGACCATGTAGTATTGGTGTCACACACTACGTGACTGGGGGTCAGGGTGGAGTTGCTGATGTCACACACCACATGACTGGGTGTGGGGCTGGAGTTGCTGATATCACACACCACATGACTGGGGCTGGGGGTCAGAGTTGCTGATGTCATGCACCATGTGACTGGGGTTGGGGGTCGGAGTTGCTGATGTCATGCACCATGTGACTGGGGGTGGGGGGAGGAGTTCCTGATGTCACGCACCATGTGACTGGGGGTGGGGGCAGAGTTGGTGATGCCACACACCACGGGACTGGGTGTCAGGGTGGAGTTGCTGACGTCATGCAGCACATGACTAGGGGAGTGGAGTTGCTGATGTCACACACCACGTGACTGGAGTCAGGCGGCGGAATTGCTGATGCCACGCACCACGTCACCGGGGTCAGGGGATGGGGCTGGTGATGTCATGCACCATACAAGGGAATGGGGTGGGGCTAAGGGGGTGGGACTTCCGGTCCCGCCCACTGTCACATTTTCATTGAAGGGCGGTGAGCCTATGTACTACAGTCTATCCACCTCCAAATCAGTTCCAGTGTTGCATGATAGACTGACCTGCAAAGATTGAATCAATTCAGGCTCCGGCTTTTACATGTGGCAAAGGCCAAAGTCAGGCACTTTACACCTCCGCATCAGGACTCACGTCATCATCTATGAAAGCCCTTTCCGGACTCAGGCTTTCATTCTAAATTTCCCTCCTAAGTAAGTAACTTCCCTCTCTGGGCCCTAGAGACACCTGGCTGCCTCCATGATCTTCATCCACTCCCATCTGCTGAAGGCCTTCACACCCCAGTCACCCATGTTTCATCTCTGAGAGTCTGATATATCTTAATAGATTGTAACCTGGGTGGCAGCCCAATAGTTGCCACCACTGACCAATATCAGGGATGGTGTGGTGAGAGTGGGGCAGGGCTTCCAGCCAGCACCAACTCACCTTTAGCCAGCCCCTGCTCCCCACAGAGCAGCCCGTGGTCCCAAGAAGGTCTAACATGTAACTGATTGAACTATTTACACTTTATGTACAAAACAAGAATAACAGGAAAGGTTATTTACAAGTGAACTTAAATAGCATAACCAGAATCACAAAACAAACCAGAATGCATTGCTCAACAGCGGGCCAGTACCAGCACTGGTGGCTGTGTGGCAGCTTTTCTGCCTCCCGTGTGGGAGGTCTGAGTTCAAGTCCCAGTCCCAGCTTTGCTGACTTGGGTTGAATAGCCACACAAGGAGAAACTCCTCTTGCTGTGGAAAGGGGCCATTGAGTTTATCTTTGAGTCATCACTCACTCCAAGATAAACACAATTCATAGATGTTAGGGTCGGAAGGGACCTCAGTAGATCATTGAGTCTGACCCCCTGCGTAGGCACGAAAGAGTGCTGGGTTTAGATGACCCCAGCTAGATGCCTATCTAACCTCCTCTTGAAGACCCCCAGGGTAGGGGAGAGCACCACCTCCCTTGGGAGCCCGTTCCAGACCTTGGCCACTCGAACTGTGAAGAAGTTCTTCCTAATGTCCAGTCTAAA
>NW_005844145.1:5359-5702 GCF_000455745.1 Alligator sinensis | reverse complement strand
GTATTCCAACTGCGGTCTGACCAGCGCCCGATAGAGGGGAAGTATCACCTCCTTGGATCTGTTCGTCATGCATCTGCTGATGCACGATAAAGTGCCATTAGCTTTTCTGATGGCTTCGTCACACTGCCGACTCATGTTCATCTTGGAGTCCACTAGGACTCCAAGATCCCTTTCCACTTCTGTGCCACCCAGCAGGTCATTCCCTAGGCTGTAGGTGTGCTGGACATTTTTCCTCCCTAGGTGCAGCACTTTGCATTTCTCCTTGTTGAACTGCATTCTGTTGTTTTCTGCCCACTTGTCCAACCTGTCCAGATCTGCTTGCAGCTGTTCCCTGCCCTCCGAC
>NW_005844145.1:2130-4261 GCF_000455745.1 Alligator sinensis | reverse complement strand
CGCCTGAGTTCATTGAAATCAGCTTTCCTAAAGTCTAGCACTTTCACCCTACTAGTTACCTTACCCACTCGACGTCTTGTGATGAATTCTATTATTAGATGATCACTGTCCCCCAGATGGCCACCAATCTGTAGGTCCCCTACCATGTCATCCCCCATTGCCAATACCAGGTCCAGTAAGGCATTCCCCCTAGTGGGACCGTGTACCTCCTGTGTCAGGTGGAGGTCCTGTATGCAGGATAGGAACCTGCGTAAAGGTGGGACTTTGCCATCTGCGTCTCCCAGCAGATGTCTGGGTAGTTTAGGTCCCCCATGACTACCGCCTCTTTAGCTTTTATGGTCTCCGAGAGCTGCCTCAGGAGCCCCGAGTCTATTTCTTCCCCTTGGTGTGGGGGTCTGTAGCAGACCCCTACCACCAAATCCCTTTCTCCTTGCCCCCCATGTAGCCTAACCCACAATCCTTCTACTTTCTCCTCTTTTGATTCCGTCTTGATAAGGGTCGATGTATATCACTCATTGACATAGAGCGCAACCCCTCCCCCTTTCTTCCCCACCCAGTCCTTTCTGTACAGCTTATAACCCTCAGTATGTACCACCCAGTCGTGAGAAGCATCCCACCAGGTTTCTGTTAGCCCTACTAAGTCATAGGTGTTGTCCAACATGGGCTGACAATGCGAGGTCACGGTCGGCAGGGCTAACTGGACCTTATCGTGCATCCACAGGTGCAGCTCAAGTAGGGCCAAGGAGGTGATCCTCTCCCTCTACACGACACTGGTCAGGCCACAGCTGGAGTACTGTGTCCAGTTCTGGGCACCCCACTTCAGGAGGGATGTGCACAACATTGAGTGCTTCCAGAGGAGGGCCAACAGCATGCTCTGGGGACAGCAGGGCAGACCCTACAACGAGAGGTTACGGGACCTGAACCTGTTCAGCCTTCATGAGAGAAGGCTGAGGGGGGAACTGCTGACCGGCTATAAACTCATTAGGGGGAACCAGAAGGGTTTGGGGGAGACTTTTTTCCCCTAGCGCCCCCCGGGTTAACAAGGAATAACAGCCACAAGTTGTTGGAGAGTAGGTTTAGATTAGACATCCGTAAGAATTACTTCACAGTCAGGGTGGCTGGGATCTGGAACCGACTTCCAAGGGAAGTGGTGCTGGCTCCTACCCTGGGGGTCTTTAAGAAGCAGCTCGATGCCTACCTGGCTGGGGTCATTTGAGCCCAGTTTTCTTCCTGCCCAGGCAGGGGGTCGGACGTGAAGATCTGCAAGGTCCCTTCCGACCCGACTTCTATGATTCTGTGACTCAAGAACCACAGGAAGGGTAACTGGAAGCTGGCAGCCACAGCTGAGACACTACTACAAGGTAGCTCACTCCCAGCAGCTCCCACAGGCGTCCCAATAAGCGACAGACTGCAACAGGTTAATCTCTTGTGGTCTGCAGCAATCAAATTGTATCAAACTTGAACCTCACAAAGATGCTGAAGAGTGACCCTCTGTGGCAACCAAAAAGGCCAGCAACAGAGTATGCTCCTGCAGCAATCGGCATGACCCAAGCACAAAGCTCAGGGACTCCATCCCATGACAATCAGCAGCAAAATAAGGGACAGGACTGAGTCCCCTCTGCGGCAGTCAGTGGCAGAGGGTCACCAGCACAGGCAGCTCCTAGAGGTCGTTGCTCTAAACCCCTGCTCCAGACGACTGGCCGGGCACCCCACATGCCTCGCAGCTCCCCAGTCGCGCTCTGAGAGCCGGCCTGTGCCCTGAGCTCCCAGGGACCCTCGTCCAGGTGCTCTGCCACTCCTCAGGATCCCAGTGCCTTGCCTGCTCCTGTCCCGCTTCCCCAGGGAAAGTAAGGGGTTTCCTCAACTCACTGGCCCAGCTCCCTGCTCCAGATAAGGATGCCGCCTGCACTCCTGGATGCTGCCTCTTCTCCGCGGTGGAGTAGGGGCCCAACTGCCACCCATACCCTCTGGGATGACCGGCACATCCAGCACACTGTGATGGGGCCTTGGGGCACCAGCTTTCTGCCCCAAGCCCTGGCTGCAGCTCCCTCTCTGCTGCAGGGCTGGAGGCACGGCCGACTGCCGCTGCCCCCTTCTACCAGGGCCGTCGGGGCTCTTCCGGGGGGGTTCC